>NW_027187785.1:0-62992 GCF_041381155.1 Argopecten irradians
AATCATTGGATGCTTCGAATATAAAAATTTAGCACGTAAAACGTAAGTAAAATTACACAAACTCCAAAAATATAACAAATAGTATGAATGTAGACACACATAATTTTGAAATAGTAACCTTTATACATTAATTCTAAATAGTCAATCTACAGTCAAATATTCCATTTGCAATTTTTATAACATATATTAATATGCCTGTAACTTGGATATCATCTGTGCACCTATACCTATGTTGATATGATAGGGAGGTATCGACTTTAAGTTGTCGGAATTGAATATAGTTATAAAATATCTGACTAATTAAGTTTCATAATACCTGATCTGAAAGTTTGTAATATTAGGATTTCATTACATTACTGAATTCATGTTTTCTAGTTTTAATACTAACAACGTACTTATGGTTTGTTAAAATAGCAAAGACCGCACACTGTTATTATCATACGTTTCATCTTTTGAAAACTAATTGATAAACTGTTCGCTACCATCGGATCTTTCTTTTCTAAATTGTAAAGGCTCTCCAGTAATTATGTAGATGACAATCTGAGTAATGATATCAATTGATTAAGTGTGTCCTGTTTCCGTAAGCATAAACGTATTCCCCTGAACTAATTCGTTATTCGTAATCGTATTGTGTAACTTCATGCTATTGTATAGCGTCTTTTGCTTTACTGCTTTATCGGAAGATACTATGCAATACAATTCAGAGTACTCCAACTTTTTAAAAGTCGAATATTCTATATCTAATTGAACAATGTTACAAAAGTTTGCCTTTTTATATTAGAAAAACATATTGTGTTGTCATATTGAATACTGTCGGAAATTATACAGTGTTTACCAAAACGGGACATTATACACATACATATACTATAACGTCAGCCGAATCGGGAAACAAATAGTTTTGTAACATATCAAAATGTTAACTGACGAACCTTGTGATCTTTAAATGCAATCCAAACAATGAGTTGTTAAGTTAGACAATTACATAAATGGATTACCTGCTTTCTTGTTTCAATTATGTTACGGACATTAACAGTAGCATCACATCACACAGTCGTTCGACCAGGATTATAAACATATGTCCAGTAAAACAAGCCATCGTCTATTATATATGGTCAATGGTTTTCGACAGAAATAGTATCATGATTCGGTGGCTATCATGAGTTTTGTATACGTTTAATAACACGCTGTAGATGATTCAGCTCGGTGGCATCAAACACATATATCCGTAAACTATATACTTCACATTTATGATGTTAAAAACCTTTGCACTAAACATTGGATGAAAAACATTTTAGTAAATATGTTGATGTATACGTAACTGTGAATGGTACTGTTTAATGTCTGGGTATTACCTGTCTATTTACCTTTATTGTCTGTTATCTAATCATTTACACGGTGAAGTATCCTGGCCAGTTTTTGCCTCTGTCCTCTCAGTGCTGTATTTGCCTCCATAAAATCTGTATAAAAATATATCTATAATTTTTCATTTTACTTACGAGATTCTTTTATAAGAAGATAAATGCTTTCTGTTTCCTATTGTCATCACAGAATATATGCTGTAAAATAATATACTTCTGATATGAACACGTCAAATATTCAGTAGAAAAAAATATTCTAACATATCCACATTATGTATGTCTTGTACATGTGACATAGTAAAAAGTAAAGTCTAGAAGAATGTATCGCATTTAAATATCGGGTTATGTACCCATTAAAACTGAGAAAACCTCAAAAGAAGTATCAGTGACTTACTAACCTGATATATCATATTACTATATAATTCAATACCATTATTCTGTCAATTGATGAATTATCTCCACTTATACAGTCATTAAAAATACCAATATGGAATTTATTGTTAGACTACTATATAGGGATTGGATTTCGTAGCGCCCCATAGATAATATTCTTAGAGGAATTGCTCCATACAAGCATGGTTAACATAAAAACGAAATCCAATCCTTATATTTACACTCACACGACTGTTTATTTATATTTTATGCAATAAAAATCGTCATTTGAAAGTGACGTAATTATTCAATAAAAGTCGGTCAAAAGTGGGAGGAGCTTACTCAATTGAACAGCGAATGATGACGCTTCACGTAAGGTAGAATTATTCATCCGCGACGACAAAAAAGTTCAATATTTTAGTGTAAAATAAAACATGACAAACAAAGTAAATTTCAGAGTAATTTTATTTAATCAGATCAGAACTTTAAAATATATATATACCTATTTTCAAGTAGCTCAATGGTTTGTTGAGATGTCGTCTGACTTGACGATATTACATCCTTGGGAGCCATGTGATTATATGATTTACGCTTAGATTTAGATCCATATCGCCATCGCCATGAAACAAATTCACTTGTGTTCGATGGATACAATGTATTTGTGGTGACGCGTAACTGTCAACACGTGGATTATTAGCGGTGCATGTTTTATAATACACATGATTAAATTTTCAAAGAACAAAGACAAGAGGATATGTTTATAACTGACCTTTATCAGAGGGTCTCACGCCCGTCCACCCCAAAGGCTCGATCGTAGGACGAACATAGGCACAGAGGTAATGTTTACATTTGACAAAAATTTAACAAAAATGAAAGCACGTCGCCCCGGTCGGGATATTTTTCCGTTTCTTTATACAGTTTTTAATTTAAAAATTGTTTTTGAATCATATATAAATATAAAATATGTATATATTGTTTACATTTTTCCAAAATTCTATGAAAAACAACAATATACACGTAATGTTGCGTCAAAATGTGAACAAAGCTATGTGTTTCTTTTTTAAAAAAGTAGTCTTTTTACGTTGCACAGAACATTTTCATACGCAAGTTCAAAGTTCAATGTTACCATGCAATTATGGTAAACAAAATCGGCTAGTATTAGCGTATAGTGACCAAGCCTATCTTTTAAATGGACAATAAGTGAAAATTAAAAAGCTTGCAGTAGAGATTGAAAAAAACTGAAGTAACATGTTTAAAAAAAATAATGTTGATAATTGTTGTATATATCAGCAATGAGGATAGTAGCCTTATCGTTTGTTCAACCACGCGAATCGTACTCAGAACGACGAATATTTTAGTAATTATTTTGATATATACGTTTTACATGTGAATGATACTGTTTCATGTCTTTGTATTACCTGTCTATTTACCTTTATTGGCTGTTATCTAATCCTTACATGTCTTTCCTTTCCGAGAATGAGTATCTTGCTACATTTACATGGTGATGTCTTACATTGTTTGCCTCTGTTCTCTTAGTGCTCAAAAAGTGCCTCCAAATATCTGTATCTAGAATGTATCTATAATTGTTGATCACGCTACTTACGAGATTATTTCATATGACGATAAATACTTTCTGTTTCCTATTGTCATTACAGAATATATGCTGTAAATATACTTATGACATGAACACGTCAAATATTCAGAAGAGAAAAAAAAACTATCCACATTATGTACACATGGTACATGTGACATAGTTACAGTAAAGTTAAGAAGAATGTATAACATTTAAGTATCGGATTATGTACCCATTAGAACTGAGATAACCTCAAAAGAAGTATCAGTGGCTCAAATTACCTGATATATCAATATATTACTATGTCACTACTGAACTATAATTTTGTCTATTAATGAATCATCTCCCTTATACAGTTATTATAAAAACATATCAATATGACATTTATTCTTAGACTATCTATAGGAGTATAATACATGACATATTAATAATATTCCTTTTTGATACTTACCTTATTTGTTTAGTTAATGAGGATAGAAGCCAATTGTTTGTTCCGCTTCACAACCATTTTAAAACTGATCGCTATATAAACCACACGGGGCAACATTTGTGAATTGTACTCAGAACGACAAAATTTTGTCAAACAACACGGAAGATTCCTGAGAAATAAATTAAAATAAACGTGTGTCAATTCATTCTAAGCGTAGCAAACTTCGGTACACTACCTTAGATCAAAACTGAAAACATACTATCCACTCACATGACAGCTTGTATAAATTGTATACAGTAAGTATCGTTAGCTGAATTCAAATATGTTTAGAAATTAATAGAATCATACATAGGTCTGTCATGTGGACAGGGATATATCAACCCGAGGCTTGCCGAGAATTGGTGGCCAAAAACTTTTACGAGGGTTCAAATACTTGACACTTGACAGATCTATGTTTACTTATTTATCTCTCAGATTGCAAAAAAAAAATATTTAGAATTATTCAATAGTGTCGACATTCAGTCGTAAAGCGTCATGAAAATTTAATGCAATTCTCGACAATACTCTCCGCATGCATCGATGACGTCATTGTCAAGAGCTTGTGAGCTGTCTTTTCACTACCTCAGTAAAACACAGTTATCTTTTCCCTAACAACCCGGGACTACCCTGTCAAGTATCGGAGGTTATATTACAGGATAGCTTTGAGTATAGTATTGTTGTGGGTTCAGGGATAACAATTGTTACCTGTAGGCCTTCGGTATCTTGGTTTCCTATCAGGAAGCGTAGACAGCCTCGTGGAGCGTCGGCGAGCCGTCAGAGCCGGGGAAACAGGTCCTCTCGGTCCAACGATACCAAAACTACTCACTCCGCCGGAAGTCCCGTCGCACTAGGTAGTGACGGAGCCGGTTTCAGTAAGCCGGATCCGGAATCCACAACACTCTTCCCCCTTCTATATGAAAGCAGAGAAGGTTAGACAAATAAAATACCAGAATACATATTATACAAGCTATTTACACACTTATATACAATACTGAAACTTGGGGACTAGTTGAGCAGGTAGTCGGAGAGCCAGGCAGGTCTCCTCCGACATCTGGTCAGCTCAACTTCTCCGTCATCCGGGTCGGTATCGGTAACCTCCAGGGGGTCAAGAGCAATACCGGAAACCGAGTCATCTTCAACTGGCGCAGTGTCCCTAGGGGTCTCCTCATCACCCGGAAAAGGGTCCCACTCGGGGAGACCGGGCCCCTGGTCGGGCTCAACCTCAGCGCTTGGCTCAGAGATTGCTCCGGGAGTGTCTAGGAGTCCCGACCTCATGCGCAGGAGCCAAATCGGAAGATCTCTGTCTTCACATGCCTTGAGACGGTCATGATGCACCACACCACTGGATTTACGATCCCGTATTCTGTAGAGGGCTGGGGAAAACCGTTCCGTCACCAGGTAGGGTCCAGCCCAAGGATGTTTTAGCTTGGGACTCTGTCCGACTTTCCGGGAGGAATCCAGTTTGAATACAGCATCCCCTGGGTCGTAATGGGAAGTATGGAGGTTGAGGTCATACGTTTTCTTTTGCCTCCCCTGAGCCTCCTTCAGGTTCTCTCTAGCTGTCTGATGAGCCAGGTTCAGTTTCCCTAAAAAACTTGTCACGTAATCCGACTCATCCGCATGAGTGCCGGAGACCACTGTGCCGAACATGATGTCCACAGGTTGAGTGACCTCCCTCCCAAGCATCAACATATTGGGAGTGAACCCAGTTTGACGGTGACGAGTTGCTCTAATTGATGCAGAACATTGGTTGAGGTGGGCATCCCAGGAGTTTTGCTTACCCCCTATATAGCAACGCAGTATCTGTAATACCAGACGGTTATATCTTTCCACCTGCCAAACTATCTGGGTTTCTGTGGTTTCTGGATTGATTCCATGCTGTGGTAGATATAGTTGGAATCTCTACAAATTTCAAAATTACCGACCCTGGATATTTGTTCACAATATCTACTAATTTCCTAAACTCTGTTACAATCTGATTCACAATGTCTCCTGCTGAGTCTGTAATCCTTATAAATTTACCATTCTTCCTTGTTATATCACATGTACCAGCCCATATATACAGCAAAATTGACTTATGTCTATGAATCGCTTTCTCGATTCTGTGGTCGACCAAATTAACCAGAGACGCAGTAGAAGCTCCTGGGACACACCATAATTCTAATGGTAAGCGTTTATTTGTGACGGTGTAATATTGATTTCTGAGAGAGAAACCCTTACTGTCAGAAACTAAGATAGGCTTCCATGGCGTTTTTGGTAACGAGTTTTCCCGAATATATTCCCGAATTTGTTGGAGCGATCTCATGAAAATAAATGACAAAAAAAATGTTATATGATTTTGTAAGAGGGTTGGTGAGGGTGCCTCACCTAACCCGACCAAAAAAAATAACAACGACCATTTAAAAATGGCGCCTCCCCGCGTCGCGAGTAGAAATCTCAACAGCGAGAAAACACATGTAATTCAGTTTTAACCACTTCTGACACCAGTTGTTGTGGGTTCAGGGATAACAATTGTTACCTGTAGGCCTTCGGTATCTTGGTTTCCTATCAGGAAGCGTAGACAGCCTCGTGGAGCGTCGGCGAGCCGTCAGAGCCGGGGAAACAGGTCCTCTCGGTCCAACGATACCAAAACTACTCACTCCGCCGGAAGTCCCGTCGCACTAGGTAGTGACGGAGCCGGTTTCAGTAAGCCGGATCCGGAATCCACAACAGTATCGCTATGATTTTAAAACACAAATACATGGTTTTCATTTAACGAGTTCAATAAGATAACATAGCACACGCCTCGATGTGGATACTATGGGATGTTCTATAAATTATGTTACACTTTCAAAGTTCAATGTTGTCATTAATACAACACGTAAAGCACCAGGATTTCATCTCGAAAAACCTGCAATTATACATTTCATATTTGATTAACAAACAGCTTAACAAACAAATTAAGGTAACCTTAGAAACGATTTTCACAAAAGACACATTTTAAAAAAAAATGTAATAAAAACGACGTTATCCTTGATATTTGAGCAACAGCACATTTGAACAGTAACATTGAAGAACATTTTTTATAATGCCTAATTAATGCATTGGACACTATGTTCTGGTGATGGTGATTATGTTTTGTACTTCTGGTATTACTCACACAAAAAAAAAGTCTTGAATTGTTTAGTACTTGAACATTACATGGCCAAAAACAATGTTTTAAAAAGTATAAAACAATGCACTGTATAATGTCATCTGGACGTATCAGATGTAACTCTTCTGTCTACCACGACAATTATGCAGATGTATTTCATATCAATTTGTACGTCATAATTTAATATGATATAGTATTATGACACATCTGTGATATGTATAACAAGGTCGAAAACTATGTCTTGACAGGATAGTCATGTCACAATATAACCCATGACGCACATGCATCAGTTGTATGTACCGATGTTTTGTTTTGAAAAAAAAACCTGACGTTTAAAATTGTGCAATACCCGCCACCTGTATTAGTGGCATATTCTAAATTGCTAGATTACTATTAAACAATAATTATATAGCAAACAGATCTATAACAGCAGTTCATCTAATAATACGTGTTGTAACATTGGTAAATAGGCATAAAAGTGCAACACTCAAGTAGACAACCACTTTAGGATTATGTACTGTTGGAATTAAAAATGTGATTGAAACAATATCGTAACACATTTTCTGATAATTTATATTGTAAAGCATGCGCAGGTAAAACAATTAATCAACGTTAATATGATTTATCTTTTACATCCGTTAGCGAATTGCAACCATAACAAATAGCATTACCTACAATTTTCTCAAAATTAAGTTTGTTTCCGTGCAAAATGTAATGTGTGGTATTAATTGCAAACCATCAAAATCAATTTCAGTCACTTTCGTCGTCTATACGAATTGAAATGATGTATCTCAATGACCGGAAACAGAAACAGAACATCAAAGTATAACCACGTAACCTAGTGGTTCGTCCTTAGAAAGGGTTACAATAAATATTTGTAATGGTACACATATAATAATTTGTACCTATTTGCCTGCTTATTTTACGTTTCCTAGAAAATCACTCTAATATGATGAAAATGCCTCATGTCGAATTCCCTATATTACGAAGATTTATCATGTGTTTTCAGAATGACATGTTTGCTACACCAAGTTTACGTCATCGATGCCAATTTATAAGAGGAACCGTAATGATAATGAATAAACTGGTAGTAATTATCTATGTGGTATACATGATAACTGATGTAACAATCAGATCATTTATGATGTAATGATATTCAACTTATATCCATACATTACTCAGGTAATATATTTGCACTTTGTTCGTAACTAACCTTCTTCCAATCAAACTGTTGACAAAGAGCTTTCAATTGTATATTTAACTGTAATGAATTAAAAAAAACTCTCAAGATTGCGACCTATTTAAATATTGAAATAAAAGCATGAACATACAAAACTCAATTTCTTTGCTTCAATATATGTGGTCAGTTACCGTGAATTGTAGTGATAATGTATTAGAGAGGTATATGTAGATATGTAATGTACCCAAGGGAGATAAATTCCCACTTAACACTTAAATAAGTACACACGTTAAGTCTAGGACTACCTTAATCTGTTATTACAGTTACACATCGTCAATACGATCGATATCAACATGTTCCACTGCATACATAGCTAAATATGAGAACGTAATCGAAATTGTAATTGATTATTAAATCCAACCATTAAATGAATATGACTTTACTCCCTTTTTCGCCATCAGAACAACCGTATCAATAATTTGCATTGCATCCGAAATGCGAAATGGTATGATAATAATTTGCCATTGTCGGATGTACCTAATAACACGTATCATAATAGACACCATTACTATACCACATGTTATATTAACCTGAAATGGGACGTTACCAAGGATAACTCGTAAATAGCGACATTGTTATAGTCCCCTACCGAAACTACTTAGACATAAAAAGGAACATAATATCTTTACTACTTGATAATGCTAATGATGTCACTGAATTAAACCAACAAAATTAAATACAACTTTTGATTGCAGTATATTTCAACGTTTAGTTACTACAATACAAATGAAGACTTATTTATGTTTACATTATCACAAAATGCATATATCTTTCTTTATTTTTAATTTAGTTGTACTGGTGCCCGAAATGTAAGGTAAGTACATTTTGTAGTTATGGTTAGTTTAGCATTTAGGACTCAGTGTATAAGGTAATGTGTACAATATAAATGATCAGGGATGCTACCGTTCATAACGTCTCTTTCGTTATTTCGTTTCTTTCAAAACCCGTTTCTATATCACAGTGTTACCCGGGGTTACTCAGATACATTTCGAGTCATAACAAGACTTGATGGGGTATTTGCATCAGTAAGTCGGGGTAGCGTTATTACATGTCTTTACGGCATACTCATCTTCAGACGTCAATATAAACTTTCGCAGCAGAATATCATGGATCTCGTCGTGATTAGCTTAGACGATCGCAAAGATATGACACGACATAATTTTACTATGCAATACCTATCTAATATATATCGTCATTGGATTAAAATTATATCCTTTATACTGCAGTCTGTAGTGATGATTTTTGTTACGTTACATGTTACGTGTTACAGTCGGGACAAGAGATGACAGGACGCTTACTTAGCATGATGGTAGATATCCCTATGTTATAATGACAACTGTTTATACCTTACTTAACAACGTATAAAGTAATTTTATGACTGAACAATATTCAGCATTTGAGATTATAATATAAATGCATCGATGTTTTAAATATACCGTTGTATATGGTAGTATAACCATAAGATATCTTCAGATTATTAACTATTATTCATTTTTGTGTAATGTTGTTTCAAAATTTCAATTGCAATAGGTATTATTTGACAAAGACAACGACTGGCGGCTTGTTTGGACGTCTTTCGTTGTTCCGTTTTGTACATATTGACATATTGTGCTCTTTAAAAATATATATGCTTCCCATAATTAGGCATTATATAATCGTGCGAGATATGGAATTAATTATTATGACTATGTAATCTTAATCTTAAAGATTAATTTATCTGTAAGACAATTCTTAACAGGAGAATCATAAATGATAGTTATGCTAACATACAAGACAGGATCTTTGACGATCTAAATTACAGTGTTACCTGTGCCATTGTATAAAGTGGGTTCTGATCATAATGTGAAACACCCACGCGACTTTTGAAATATTGTCCTGTTAGATATCAACCTTATTGATATAAGCCATATATTTTTTTTATTATCGTATAGTTAGCAGAGTACTCAACTATGATTTGGTTTTAGTACGTGACAGACTTTCACCCTATTTTTAAAATATTGTCTATCTATATATTTTGCTAGAGTTTGAATATAATTATTATTGTAAACAAAGATATTAGTTAAATTTAGTTAAAGTACATGTCAATACTTGATACCGGTGTTTTATACATTTACATACAACAATGGAAATATCGACATATTCTGCTGTCTATAACATGTACCATGTAAGTTTCATATATAATCATAAAACAATATAATTCGTTAATTTGTAGTAATGAAAACGCATTTGGTGTTTTGTCATGTTTTTTATGATAGGATCATCTTCTTATTCAATAAGCGTCATTTCTCTCTTCGCATATAGTGTTTTTTTTTAATTGAAATGAATTAGTAAATTCGTTATTATTATGTTAGAGGCAATGGGCATAACGGCAGTCATGATTTTTATTTTGTTTTCCATTGTTTTGCCAATAATATGTTCCCCAATTGATCTCCACACAAGAATGGTAAATGGTATATATAAAATTTACATATACATAACTATGCATTTCAATAGATCATTCAAATGTTGTACTTATGTCAGAAACTATTTTTTTCCAATGCGCTGACTGACATGATATAGTAAACATCGGATTTAAGATAAGTGATAGTGGGAACTACCATATACTCCCTAAACAAGATAGTATGTCCAAAATAACGACATATTTCTGACAACGTATTAGTCGTGTGGTAACCCGGGGTTTACTGAGATAGGTATGTCGACGTTTCGAGTTATAACAAGACTTACTAAGATATTTGCATCAGTAAGCCGAGTTGTTACACGTCTTTGCGACAAATTTGTCCTCGAAAGTTAATTTTTACTATCGCAGCTAAATATCATTGATCTCGTCGTGATCAGCTAAGTCAACACGCAAGACATTACAATAGGCTTTACTTATCTTTACATTGCTATTAGATTCACTGCAATCTGTAGTGATGAGTTTTGCAAAGCAACAATAAAGATAATTATAGGCAAAAAACGGCAATGCTTTTTTGAAACGTATGGATAAGACTTCTTCCGAAATGGTCGCATATTTAGTAACTGAATACATTAAAGTTGCTATGGAAGATACCAAAACGCTTGACACTAATCAGTTTCAAATCTTAATTATCACTAAAAAACATCACTCCATCACAAAAACTTCATTTTAACGGCTTTTGGTCAAAATCGTTAAAATAGCGATAATCAAATAACTTAAAAAAGATAAAGCGTTAAACCAATAGTTTGACATATTAATATTCTCGATGTTACTGATGACATGATTAATTATATTGTGGCAGTCTGTTTCTGTACTTTCCGATGTCACTTGGTTACGGGTGCTGATTGTAAACGTTTTAGTTGCATTTTATCGCAAAACGTGTATATGATAATGCAACTATAAGCGATCAATTGTGACCTAATGGTATTATATAAGCATTATAAAAGTAATTTGGTGACAGATACATAATCATGTCGCTCGCTATCTTACTGTTTACAATTACGACAAGAGATAACGCAACGCTACCTTAAATAACACGATGGTGGTAACATGTCACCATATTCCGATGTTATAATGAAGACTTTCAATGCATTTACGTTAATAAATTTATTTTGATAATTCGATGACTAAACAATATTCAGCATTTGATATAATAGTTTAAATTCCTTGATATTTTAGACATATATGTGAACCATAAGCTATCTTCAGATTAGTTAGGTGAATATTGTTTCGAATTACAAATACGATTAAATATAATTTGACAAAATAACGACCGGCGGCTTGCTTTGTCGTTTTCCATTGTTCCGTTTAGTTTGTATCGACCTCTTGTGCAACTTATCTATCAACGTAGATTTACTGTACTCTGTAAATAATATTTGTTATCAAATAATTTACCATTAGATAATCGTACGAGATATGGAAATCTTGTTATGACTATGTAATCTCTTTTAAAGATGACTTTATGTGGAACAAAATAATAAACAGCATCAGGTACATGATACTTATTATTATAACATACAATACCAAACAAGATCTTTGACTCGACAATATGAACAATGTTTGGTCTGACATGGCAATACATTATGGCTACGTTTCATTCGTCCCCCTTTTTAATTTGCTTGCCATTCGTCAACGTCGCTAATACCATTACGTTTCTTCTCTTTTAGAAAGTTTTTTATGAGTAACACATAAAAGCGGAAATAATGGTGATATCCAACAAGACCAAAGCCATCACAGAAATCATCAACTTTCACCACATACATGGTATGGTGTGGGGAAACATGAAATGTCTTTGTGGCGCTATGTGTTAGCCCAACTTTAATCCACTTTGTTTTCAATATGGCTGTTTTTTGTTTGTACAGTGTACAGTCGATTAAATTGACTTTTGTTGTATTTAATACGCACATTTATAGATTCTTAGTACGTTACCTTAGTCTGGTCTTCTCCATTTACATTGATCGGTTGGCACATCAGAAGGCAAAAGCAGGTATATATAATATTTAATAACTGTATATCTATGATACGAGGACCGGCTTATTTCCAGGTCGATACAATGAGTTATCTCCCAAATAATGTTATATCAATCGAGGCCGAAAGCGTATGATAATATCATTTTCATGGGATGATAATTCACGGTATCCACCTGAAAGCAGGTCGATACTCAGCCCAGTAACCTCTCGTCCATTTCGCTGCTGATGTCGAGGTTGATAATGCATTTTCATGAATACTTCTGAAAAATCTGCTGATCAATCAAAAGCCAGCACAAACACCAGTCATATGATAAATCTAATATTGAATGTTATATTATTTAATGTACAGAAATAATATTTCACTTCTGATGTCTTCGCCAGTCATTTATACATTTAATACAAAGAAATAATATTTTATATATGATTTTGTCAATCACTTACTATAAAGTTTATTGTGATTATAACATTAAATATGTCATTGTTCGTATATTTGTATGCTTATGATAAATTGTAAAACGCAATTTCAATGTATTCTTGATCTTGGTATACAATTACATATATATGTGTATGTATTTACCGACACTGATTGATTGGTATATCAAGATACCTCGGGGAATGGTATATAACGCAAAAATATAACGCACATATTGAACCTACTTATAAAATATAATATAATGCCTTAAGCACGTCTAATTTTCCACGTTTCCTTTTTATTTTTCATGTTTAACACATTTTCAATCAATTAAAATGAATGAATATAATTTGCTGTAAAATAAATGAATTGATAATCGTAAAATATATTCGTGTGATTCTTGTGTACCCAATTTACTCTGCCAGTTTAAACAGAGCCTCAAATAACGATGTTTTCACTGATTACATTGTTTTATTCAATCGTGTTTTGGGCACTTTCGAAATCAATATATGTCATTATGCTTTCTATGAACTTCTTAGAAAAATGCTTAAAATAAATAATGAAATATAATACACTATATATTTGATGTCATCATTTGGAAGCATGAACTATTATGGCTTTTGCTTGGTAAGGCAGGGTCCTCAAATTCAGAATGCAGCTGATGGCTACCATACTGGAAATCGTACAAGTAACATGTCACATACCAATTAAATCTTAGAATAATGTACCTTAGCGTGACCCAACGTATTGATAAGCGTGTTGTAACGTACCGATAACGTATAGCACCCTTCTTTTCTCGCCCTTTGCTTCAACCCACATCAATGATACGTTAACGTACACCAAGGTAAATTATAGAACGGTGAGCCACGTTCACTTAGCTACATATCATGCCCATAACCGCATATAGGTGTATAATGCGATATGCTAATAAGATACACTATGCCACGCTAGCTGCTAGACCGAAACAGGTAACAGTACGTTGATGTACGCTATATCACACTATGATATATGTTAATGTAAATTAATTGATGCTGTTCTCCGTAGAGCTACGTTGAGGTATATTGTTCTAGGTCAACATTGATATGGCAGGGTGATTAAGTTTTAAGAAAAAGTGTAAGTTCCTAAACAACCGTCATATCTTTCAAAAAAGACCGAACTATTTCTTTATTAATTTATTTCTTATTGTCTTATATATATATATATATACCATTTTTTCAAACAAACTCATCCCACCTGACATCAAATAATAGCTCTGTCTCTAAAGATAAAATACAGTTGTGTGACATAATTGAGTTCGCAAAAGTTAATTTTACGATATAATCTAACCATTCTGTTATCTCACAGATTTTTTAATGAATTTATAGATTTGGTTATTAAAATAAAAACTCACAAAAATGCACGCTGAAAATCAAAGCTATTATTTCACGATTGTTTTCTTACTGTTGCCCGAATTTTGCAGACAATCATTTCATAATGCGCGCATTATGAAGATTGTCTGCAAAGCTCTGGCATCTATATAGACCATATATGCGATAGGAAGATAGTTAAATGCTTAAGTATATATTCGTTTAGTGCCGCCACATAGTATTTATGTCATTTACAATATTATGTCAACCTAGATCAACATACAGTTTAACTTGTCAATGCGTAACTCAGTGTATGTCTGTCACTAACCGTACTCGTAAAATATACACTTACACTGTATGTTGGTGAGAGAATAATCGAGTAGGTATCCTTTCAGAAAAGAGTAACGAAATTACCTATTGTAGGGGAATGCGTGAGGAGATATTTTATCACCAACATGAAAACCCGCCGTGAGGCAATTTCAAGGGAATATCAGAAGGTCGGTGTTTTTTTTCTAATATTAGGTATCTAGGCCTTATAGAACTTCAAAAGAAGTCATTTGAAGATTTTAGGTTTTTTGGTTCCTGTGACCTTGAATACAGATTAAGGTCAATCATATTAACAAATTTGGTAGGCATTGATGCCAGCATGCTACATGTTAAATATTAGGTCTCTAGGCCTTTTTAAAGGATTTTGTCGAAAAATTGCACTTTTGAAATTTGACCCTTACTTTTAACCGGACGTTGACGTTTTACAGAAAAGCGGTGATTACGTGAATTGTTCCATGTTTGATTCTACATAACATACCCCCAAAACGAATGAAATTGGCTTTGTGGTTAAGGAGCTACGGCTGTCTCAATGAGCTCACATGATCATTTTCTTAGCTCTGGAACCACAAGAACTATGTGACCTTGGATGAAGATCAAGGTCGTTCATTTTTTAAACCTGATAGTCAACTACCTAAGCATACTTCATGCACAATATCAAGCCTCTATACTATGTAGAACTTGACAAGAAGATGTTTTCGTGATTTCCATCGAAAGCGGTGATTTTACACTATGATCAACCGAAAGTTGTACCGAAAAATGTACAATTACAAAGTTTCTCCATATCCTATTCTACATAACATATAACGAAATGCAAGAAATTGCTCAGTAACGAGTTATGGCTGTCTAGGTTAAACCGGAAGTGGCGTCATTGTGGCCACATTTGAATTTGAATCGACACCATATTAACTTAAATTGGTCATGGTTATAAGGGGAAGATATTGTGTGAGTTTGGGCTTTATCGGACAGATGGAGTCAGAGGAGATGTTTATAATCTAATTGTCGAAATTTGCAAAAGATTCTACCTCCGTGAAGTTGATTCCTAGTTCCCAGTTCCTTATTCCATTACTTATTTGATTCCCTGATTACCTATTTGATTCACTGATTACTTATTCAATTTCTAGCTACTAATTACCATCAGAAATGGTTCAAAATGCATTATAATGCATCACACTGATCTAGTTGACCTTTTAATTACTCATTAAGGGTCCATTACTTATTTGATTCCCTGATTATTTTAAATGATTTGATTCTGACAAACTGACTTTTCTTTCTTTTGATGAATTTATACAAACAAATGGAATCAATACTAATTTTCTACAATACCATAGATTAATTTTTGTGTCACCTGCCACGCAAGGGCGACACTTAGGTATCACTATGTCGGGCGTCGGCGTCGGCGTCCGGGAAACGGTTTCCGTGCGATAACTGAAGTATTTATTGTCCAATTTCAACCAAATTTAGTATATAGCTTTATATCAATGAGATCTCAGATGAGTTCGATAATGGTATAAATCCGTCAATATTTGCAAGAGTTACGGGACTTTAAAATCATCAAAACAGGAAAATCCATGGTTTCCGCTCGATAACTTAAATATTTATCGTCCAATTTCAACCAAATTTCATAAATTGTTTTCTATCATTGATATCTGAAATGAGTTCAATAATGGTCAAAATCCATTAATATTTTCAAGAGTTACGGGACTTTAAAATCATCAAAACAGGAAAATCCATGGTTTCCGCTCGATAACTTAAATATTTATTGTCCGATTACAACCAAATTTGGTTTGTTGCTTTATATTAATGTAGATGGGTTCCATACTGGTCAAAATCTGTCAATATTTGCAAGAGTTACAGGATCTTAAAATAGTCCTTTTCTTTATTTTGATGAATTTATACAAACAAATGGAATCAATAGTAATTTTCTACAATACCATAGACTAATTTCGTCAATAAAACGCTACCTAAAAATCTCGAGTTAACACCAGAGAAACTTTCACATCCTTTCATACCACTACTATTAGAAATTTTCTTTAAGAGCAAAAATGGTGAGAACGACTTCTATAGGCTTATCATAACTCCATCAACAATTGCTACAGGTACTAGAAAATGAAATTTGAGCTTTAACTTTGATACAGAAATGTGGTTAAAAGTTTATAATCTTCCATTTAAGGTAACAAAAAAATTCCAAATTGACATGGTTTGAAGTCAGAATTATTCATTATGTCTTAGTTACTTATACCTTCCTTCATAAGATAGGAATAAATCCTAGTCCTATGTGTACTTTATGTAATACAGAAAGGGAGACAATTATGCCTTGCTTGTGGGAATGCAATGAAATGCAGACTCTTCTTCAGAATTTTGAAACCCGGTCCCACTGGCGTTTAAGAATATTTGCGAATGCATTGCGTACAAAATTGGCTGCTATTCGCCGATCATACGCAATATTCGTAAATCTTATTTGTATAGGTCGCCCAACATCTGAACGTGTCCGCAATTATCCGCAGAGGCATGCTTTTCCGTTCCCAGTATTTTTGAACTGCACCAAATTTTGATTGCGGAAATCATTCGCATTAGATACGCTATTCATACGCAATACATACTCATTACATGCTTATTAAATGCGTTGTATATCTGCTGTTATTCGTTGATATTCGCAACTGACAGGGTATTTGCGGCTTGGTAGCGAACTGGGACAATGTGCGAAACGAATATATAGCGTACTTATCACGTCGCCATCACGAATTAAAGTAATTTGTAGCAAATGCATATTGAGTTAAGCATTTGTATTACCTCTTTTTTCCATTTGATTTGAGAACAATTTGTGAATGAAAAACAAACGTGTCGCGTAAACCAAAACTACTGTATAGATATGACAGAAATCGACATATCTATCAGTCATTTCCAGTCTGTCGAGAAGAACAGATGTAATGGGTCCCCAAAACATGCCGAGGCAGCATACCAATGGTATCCAACAACATACCAATCAATTTGTTCAAGTCATGCAATTGGTTCAAAATTAGTCTGAGAGAAGAAAAGGGTTGTCTGCCTTGATTTGAGTTTGAAACAAACTCGACCTCGTTTGTATTTGGAGGAAGTAGGATAGGAGATGCAGCCTACTCTTCTTTGTTGCAGTCGTGTACCGAAAGGCTCTTTTTACCATCGCAATTCAGATGCCCAACATGCGCAACACAATCGTTCTTTCCGCTACACGTGCGCATTGTATTATCAATAGATCCGTTATGTTTCCGTAATAATCGCAATACTTTCGATCTGTTTCCTCAATATGTGTGTTATATATTCGTAATTATTTGTTACATATCCGCAATGTTGAACAATTCTACCAATTGTACCCCCTCACGGGAGAGCATCCGTTATCATATTCGTTTTTATTCGCTAAGTATCTGTCTTTGTAAGTTATAAATTTGCTCTACGTTATTGATATATCCGTAATTTATACTTGGGGCACAGGTGTTTGGCTCTATAGACATTTTTCTATATATATATGTAATACATGTACTGTGCTTGGAGATTTATTATTTTTAGCCAATTTTGTTGCGGATGACAACGAATGGCTGAAATTTGTAAACTAAATTCATCCGTAATTAATCCGCTGTTCAGTGGGACCGGGCCTGATTTATTGTGTATCCCTTTTGCATATAATAAAGATTCACGTCTTTTTGGAATATTTTTACAAAATTGTAGCTCTGTTGACAATGAAATTTTGATAATTATGAAACATTACATATATAAAACCAGATGGCTTAGCAACTCTTTTCATATCAATGCTCTTATTAATGTAATTAACAATATTTTTTTTAGTTCAAAAATGCATCTATAATAGTCAAAGTGACCATGTTAAAAGGCGATTTGAATTAGGCTGGAGGAAATGGAAAACTTTATTGGACATTTAAGTTTAGACGCGTCGCAAGATACTGGTGACACTTAACGTTACACTAGCGTGACGTCGAACGGCGTTAAATACGGACAACGGCATGGATTAAAAATGGCATTTAAAGAAATTTCGAATATAGAAATACAAAAGTTATATATGTATCGAATCCTTTTTATATGACCTATAAGACCATGTATATAAAATGTATGTATATACATCTGTATATTGTGTCTGTATCTGACTTTTCTTTGATTTTAATCGAATTAAAGATTCCTGTAATGTTTCTCTTGTGCTTGAATGGAGTTTCCAATATTCATGTTGAGGACTAAAATCATATTTCATCTTTATTTTACTTCCAAAATGTACATATGTATAATAACGGTATAAAATGCTAATCTTGTACACAAAGCTGCAGTTAAGCCGTTCTCGGTTTAGAAGTCAAATGCGGCGATCGTATTTTCATTAGGCAACGTTAACGTAAGGTTTTAATGAAAAAGATAGTATTACGATATTTGTTATTTGGCATCAGTATGTACTGTAGTATTATTTCCTGTAAATAAAATACAGTACCATGATAAATACAGATCGATAAAGACTTGAGTTGAACTAACTACATGAATATTTTAACAAAAAATGCTTGACTCAAATTTTTGATCATAATGTTCTCTAATTCTACGACCCCGGCAAAAGGACACTAACGATAGCATCGTAAACGGTCAAAGGTTTTACTGAACAATATAATACATACATGCATCAACAAAAAGTATAGGTGATTTAGATATACTTAATTCGTGAAACGCTCAATTTTGTAGCCACATGCTTCCTGACAATGACAACACAATAAGAGACCAACGATTACTAGTATACATGTATCAACCTTTTAAACTTATTCTGATTGGGGTAGGGGAGTGATTGGCGGTTGGTGCAATAATAGAGTGATAAAGATGACCCGGCGTAGTATCACTAACCGTCCATCTCTGGGTCATGAGTTGGAAACCAATGTGGGACAATTACATATAACATGTAGTGACCACAGGTCGATGTTTTTACTTCTGATGCTTTTACTTTTCCATCTTATATGCTTTGTGCGCAGCCAATTAATATTTTATAATAAGGATGTTAATTAAATTAAATAACAACACCCTGACAGTTTCAAGGTACGTGTACATATACCGTGCCGCTGACGACCACCTATTTCTTTTACTAAACATAACAATGCAAGTTTGGAGTTATATGGATTTTCTTCTAGACTAAAAGTTTAGAAACCTATCATTAAATACGCCATATTAAACCCAGTATATATCCAAAAAATGTTCAAAAGTTCAGAAATTGATAAAAGTGTCCGGTACATGACGTTTATGCTTTAATTTTGGTCACCGGTATCCGGGGTTAGAGGGTAATCGAGAGTACACCGGTACCGGTGGTTTTGCCATATTTCCGACATCGGACAATACGGTTAAAAATTGTCACACATCATTTACATAAAAAGGGGGCCGTACGTACGATAATCGTATGGCGTTTGTTTCGAAAGAAATTTTTAGGGGACCGGTGAGACAGTGAATATCAACCGAACATATAATGCTGATCGGTCGATTATCATAGGATGTCCGGTCGATAACCGGTCTATTCACCGGACATCGTACGAATATCGCCCGAGTATCTGGCCCGGCCGAATGTCGGGCAGTGTGATTGCCACTCGATTCCCAGAAGAATATCGGACGATATTAAACGTGTGTGAAGAATATGTTGCCGGTAATGAAAATCTACGGGACACCGGAGAGTTTTTAACTTCGAGTACAAAGCTTCGGGTACCTCACCGATTATGCCTGAAAGCCTCGGCCACCGGCCGGACATGTCTGGTGTTCGGCCGGAATCAAGACCAAAATGACTAAAACCAAAAAGTCAATGTACAATTAATATTGCATAATTTTTATACTGGGCTAAATTTATTACATGTATAGTATTATGTTCAGGTAAGCATACGCACATAAATTATATACCAGTACCAGTATTCATTTGAAGAGGTTATCGTGAAAGGTCACAGACTTATCGTAGTTCCCATTTGTTGAGACTTCTCTTATGACATTTCGCGAGCTTCTCAATGTATAGTAATCTTGTCGCCTATGAATTCATAAATGGAAATACATTTACACATGCACATAAGTTAGATACGGAAGCCTATGCGTGTAATCTATTTTTTCGGTGTTTATAGCTTGAAATTTAAACAAAAATGTTCCCGTCAGATACGTATACCGTCACGGCTTGTATTAAAATTTTAGTACGCAGATGTCTGGAACATTTCAATAGTCTGGGTACATCAATTCGCAGATAAAAATATGTTTACAAGAAAATAAACAATAGCATAAAAAGGATAAGTAATATCATGACCACAACACTGAAATCGAAATGCCCACAACACTGATAATATGGAAGGTGGTAGGGAGAAGTTGGGGTTCGCATCTTTAGTGCAAGCCTTTAGTTTTTTTTTCATTAGTTACCGTAAAACATGGTAGCCGTCCAACGTCAATGACTTTTACAAGTAAAGTTTTGCTTGATAGTAGTATCGGTATCGGGTATTAGTTGCGGAGGGGGAGGGGGTGTTAGAAGTTTAATTGATATAATTACTGTTCGACTAGTCTTTAGAAGGACTCATTTGAATTAAACGTAGTGCACTGTCATACGGAAACATTTTCAATATATGGTTGTATGAGTGAATTTTGCTTTATGGTTGGATAAACGGCGACGTCATGATGAAACAAGTTTTTACGTATGACGTAAAAATGAACTTGGGACATTTCTATGTAACATGCGGCAATGGATATATCTTTTGTAATTTGCAACTGACTTGGGTCATGTTATATATAAAAATGAACAACACAAAATGTACTTGTGTATGCTTATAGAGCCAACAACACAAAACAAAGCGATTTTGGTATGAGTACGTCATAAACGTATTGTCGTTGATTAAGGTCGGGCATATTTGCATTTGGGACATTTGCTTTGGACACGGCAAAATCAATGTAATTAAGATACCGTTTTATTTCTGCATGTGATATCTACCTCAGAAAGTTTTATTGAACTGATATAGATTTTATTAGATTCAAATGTATTCACCTTAAAAATAGTTTGCACTTTCTTTGGAAACTCCTGTTTATTTACCGTAGTATAATAGTCATGTACATTGTATTTTGAATATTTGTGTAAACTCACGGATATCAAATTGTAGAATTATGTAATATTGTGGAATGCCCTTTAATGATCATGTTACCCATATTATTTTGCATTGTAAAAAAACAACGAAATTCGTGACGAGTACTTTTTTGTGAATTATTTTGGATTAGAACTCATGTCATCACTTCATAATTTACCAGATTTGATTATGTAACGCCTTTTCGGGTAAAAAATTTGCCTATGATTTTTCAAAAAGTGATTTAAAGGAGTTTAGATAAGGAAATGTATTTCTTGTGTATAGACTTGTTCATATTTTGTAAATATCAATTTGCTGTTTTGTTGATTGTTTTCATGTTAAATGTCATTCGTTATGTATTGTAGAATTCTTAATTAATAATCATTAGTGTGTAGTAATTAGCGTATAAACTGTAGAACTATATTCTTATATCATTAGTGTTCAATAAGGGAGGGAATAGGTGTTAGGGGACAGATACAAATTAGGTACGCGGCAGATAAAGGTTGCTGGGCTAGCAGTGCTCTCTGGGGCTGGGAGTGATTAATGAGTTTTAGGTCTGAAACCCAAACTGTATCTAAATGCCCCCCCCCCCTGGTCAAGTAGAGATTTATGGGATTTAGGTCCACTCTCTGAGATACGGGCATTCGGTATCTAAAATGTCCCCCTCCCTACTTAGATACAAAAGTTTAGGTCTATTTTAGGTCTAGTTTTAGATACAGTTCTGGGTATAGGGGTATATAAGGAACAAGTAAGATAGTTCGGGGGAGAAGTTTTTTGAGCTTTTGGTCGTTAGTTTTGAGTTGGGGGTTTTTGGTGGGTAGTCTTAAGTCGGAAGTTTTTAGCGAGCTGGATAGTTTCGAGTTGGAGAGTTTAAAGTTTGAGGAGGAGTTACTGTTTTAGGACTTAAGGATACAGCTATATTTGATGTGCATTGTGACTGATGTTAATATTGTAAATAAACTTAATTGTACATAAAATTTCTGCGAATTGTTGTATTACCTGCTCCCTGCGGAACGCTACAAATTTTGGTGTCAGAAGTGGGATGAAGGGACTTAAACACGTGTCTTATTAGTAACTGGAAAATGACGATGAATGTCACAGTATTGGTACTACTGTTCCTGTTTGTAAGTGTTGACTCTGCACTGAACAACAATTGTCTGGAACGAGGAAATAGGATGTACTTTGAAGTTAGAATACTTTTAAAGATATTGGATTATTCTCGAACAATCATCCATAATTTGGATTATTGTTGCAACCAGTTTGTATCAAAACAGTGGGATCCTGGCAAATAATTGAATCAACTACAGGACTGCACTAGCCAAAACGACCGGATCATCAAAATGGACATGTGAATAAGCTAAAGTTTGATATTTTTGATTAATTGTTTTAATTAACATGCGACAGACAAGACGGTACCATTGGAATTGACCATACACTGTTTAAGTTTTAACGGTTTTGATGGGGTTTCAAAACTTTGGATTGGTGCGGAGAAAAAGTTGGAAATATAGGAACATTGTCCAGTTGTCTTGTGACGGTTTCAAGGAGGTTTTGAAACGGGACGTCTATGGAAAGGAACGTGGAAATGTTAACGGTATATTGTCCAGTTTCACCACATTTTGATGGGATTTCAAAATAGGAAAAACTTGAAAGTGTTTGGCATTGTTCTAATAGGGCGTCGTATGTTATGGTTGTGAACACGCATTGAGATACTTTTATCATTTTCGTGTGTGTTCCGGGTGTAGAGACTATATGCTACCAAGGATAAGTGACGCGTACCAACCTTGGCACCCAGGGACTTATCTAGGCAGGGGATCACATAGAAATGTGTGAGGACGAAAATGACTGCTAACAAACGCGTAAAAACGGATATCTGGACTTGAGGTTGTCCGGAGAGAGGCTATATCTGAAAGTATCAGTAACTGTTGGAATTAAGGAAATATTGAATAAGTGGAAATCATCAGCGTTTTACTGGTGTGATGGTAGGATGAATCCACATCTTGGACAGTATGTTGTAGGTGCTCCTATGGACCGCCTGGCAAATGGACATTTTTTTGGGTCCGTTTTTCAGTGTCCAATGATGGAAACAAATACATACTCCTTGTTGTGGATCAGTTTATTAAGAAGGCGTGATGTTGATATAGGATCTTTAGAGGATCAAATGTACGAAGATTGTTGCAAAATAAAACAGTGCTTGAATTTATTTTGAGGTATGGAATACCTGTTGTTTAATGGGGATAGAAACAAATATATATGAATTGGTCAGAACTAAAATCAAAAGTTGTGTGCACATGCAGAAAATGGATTATGACGTAGGTGAGAAATTTCATGGGACATATATGACTGCTGTTTTGGTGTATTGTTTAAGAATGAGCCTAAATTAGTGTTACAAAGCTGGTGACCTGTTATATGGAGTAATTGTGTAAGTGACAGAAAACCAATTACCGAAGCGACACCTAGACACCAAACCTGACTCCGGTCAAGCTCATGATGGGAATGAAATTTAATTCATCTGAGATTACTCCACCAGGACTGCAGCTACAGGTGATAAGACCACCTTGAGACGGGGAAACAGACAGAGAAAGCAACATGTCAGATTGGGATATAATTACTTGAATAGTTTTAATTTTTGGCTAATCATAGGATTGTAGATACGGGACTGGTTGGATGAGTGTCAGAACAATTGCATTGACATAATCTAGAACTTCAAAGTAGATGTCATATGTCAAACGTGGCCGGCACCTCTGAGCAGTGTGGGAAAATGGACAAAATTGTGAATTAACTATAAGACCCAGTGACCATTCTCCGAACTTTCACCAGTTATGAGCAGGACCTTCAACTGTGACGTTTGTGAGAAGAAGTTAACACACCAAACAAGGATTAAGGCGACATATAGAGACACACTTATCTTGGGAACTATCGGAATTCCAGTGTACCACTTGTAAAAAACGTTTCCCAAACCAACGAAAAACTGAAAAAAGCATTTAGGATCCAGGCTACATAAAAAATCAGATATGTCTTCGGGAGCAGCAACTCCAGTGAAGGGATGAAAGGGAAACAGATTTCATCAACACGTTGGTTGATGATGTAACATCTATACAGCCAGTTTCCCCAGCAAATGAGTTCACGTGTGGGATCTTGTCTGATCCCGAGGCACCGGAACACCAACTTACAATCTTTACAAGTTCAAAGCAACGAAAGTGTAATAGAACGAAGTTTAAAAAGTATTGATGCAAAAGTTGAAAATCTTCTGCAGCTACACACAGCACAAAATAGTCAAGTCTTGGACCAACTAGCAGCAATGGAAACCAGATCAAGGAGGTACAACCGTCAACTTGCGGAGATCATAACAAGGTGATCTTCAGAAAGCATTAACTGCCATCCAGGGTTTAAAGAATAGAGGAGCAATTCCACCACAGCTTTTATGTTCAATCTGGGGACTCATCCAGCAAACAACAGCAGAGTTACAGCGTGTTGCCCCAACAGAGCTAAAGAAGTGAAATAAGTTCTTCAAATACGGAAAAAGTGAAAAATATAATAATGTGTGCGTGGCCATTTTAGTGCATAATTAATGTTTCTATAGTTTTCTATATATTTCTAAAGTGTATGTCTACATTCCGGTATTGTGTGTTATATTTGGAATTTAAGTTTTATTGAAAAATGAGATCGTGATATATCGATAAAAAGTGCACTTTAAATGTTGGATTATTCTGAAGGATCATAAAGATTCGAATGATTGGTGGAAGTGTAGAGCAAAAGTTCATGTTCGCAAGAAAAAAATCTAATTATGAGTGTTAAATAAGAATAAAGTTATGTTCATTGGATATAAGTGTAAACCTGAAGTTCATGTAAAAGTATTTGGAGTATAAAATGGTTCAGAAAGTGACGAATTGCTGGGGGCATGACAGCTTTGTGTTTAATCATTCTAGATTTATAGTTACGGTTCGGATTTACCGTATTTACCATTGGAGAATTATAGCTAACGAATTGGGCATTCACAACGTTAGCATTTTATCTGCCTGCCCTAAGGCATGATCGTAAACAGGACTACTAAATTTTAGGAATCTAAATCTTTTCTCGATCTTCCTAACTGACTTTATCTTATCCAATTCGCCACCCGTTGGCAATCGCCTTCAACTATTTGGGCGCATGCGTTGAGCGATCGCCCCCTTTGAGGATGGATCTGAGTTCGTCCCCTGGCCGAGTACACACCCAAAGTCTATAAAAGATGGTAGTTTTAACTGCTCTCTGCTTAGACGGCTGCATCATACAGGGAAGAGGGACGATGGGGTTCGCCCGTTGTCAGTATAAGTGTGACCGGGTGGGAGTGTGTTGCTTGGTGTCTTTGGCGGATTGCTTCAGTGATATAGCACTATAAAAAGGGCAATAGTTCCACTATACAAGAAGACACAACACGAATAAGTATACCGCAAAGTCTCCCAAAAATACGCACCTCGCACAACATACACGCAAAAGCACTACGCATACATGGGAGGGCCGTTCCTTACATGACCATAGCTGTTTATAGGACGTTAATAAATCAAACAAAAAAAACAAATTGTAATTGAAATTTAACCTTTACCATTGGTATTTACGGTGGTTAGATTGTGTTTGTGGCTAATAAATGAAAAAGTTATACTTTGATGATCAACCATTTAAAAATTATTAATAGTTAATTAAAGTAGTGTGGTGAAAGTGATAAAAAAAAGGTGTTAGTCAAAAATCACCTGGCAAGGTTCATGTTACGGTATTAATGCGCGATTCGAAGGAGTAGCAATAAGTATCATGCTGGGATTTAGGATATATGAAAGGAATTTAAATCAAAGTATCAAAGAGATGTCCAAAAGGATTTACTAGGGAGGGACGGAGTACATAGATCGCCAACGACATGTGGTATATATACGTTCCATACAAGGTCCGAAGAAAAGAAAGAGAACTGTGGTCAGGGCGAAAATTGTTTCATCTTCGAAACGTCATCAAAAATGTCAACAACAAAAAAGTCAACAAAATCGGCTGAAATTTCCAGTTCTCCAAGAAAAGAAAGACATTAAGTCATTCATACCTGACGCGTACCGTGATCCTTGTGGACAGTGAACAAACTTTAACTAGAAGAAAAGGCCTGTTGAAGTCTAAAAGACTCCTCTTTGCGCGATAATATAAGTGAGCTGACATTTTTCTTGTCTTATTATAGTATTTGAAATCTGACTGAAATGTGTTTTTCTAATTTTATAAAGTTAACACCTAATTTTACCAGATGATTTAAGTGATTAAGTGATAATGGAACATTTTTTTGAATATTGACAATCAAATGATTCTAATGTATTATTGAATTTCGATTGGAGTTATCAGCTTTTAATTGTGAAAATACGTATGCTAGATGATGTATTTTTATTTAGTTTGTCGATTAGATATAAACTCGCAGGGAGCTCGTATTACAGGCAGGGGATAGTGTAGAATTCTTAATTAATAATCATTTAGCGTGTAGTAATTAGCGTATAAACTGTAGAACTATATTCGTGTATATCATTTAGTGTTCAATAAGGGAGGGAATAGGTGTTAGGGGACAGATACAAATTAGGTACGCGGCAGATAAAGGTTGCTGGGCTAGCAGTGCTCTCTGGGGCTGGGAGTGATTAATGAGTTTTAGGTCTGAAACCCAAACTGTATCTAAATGTCCCCCCCCCCCCCCCTGGTCAAGTAGAGATTTATGGGATTTAGGTCCCACTCTCTGAGATACGGGCATTCGGTATCTAAAATGTCCCCCTCCTACTTAGATACAAAAGTTTAGGTCTATTTTAGGTCTAGTTTAGATACAGTTCTGGGTATAGGGGTATATAAGGAACAAGTAAGATAGTTCGGGGGAGAAGTTTTTGAGCTTTTGGCCGTTAGTTTTGAGTTGGGAGTTTTGGTTGGGTAGTCTTAAGTCGGAAGTTTTTAGCGAGCTGGATAGTTTCGAGTTGGAGAGTTTAGAGTTTGAGGAGGAGTTACTGTTTTAGGACTTAAGGATACAGCTATATTTGATGTGCATTGTGACTGAATGTTAATATTGTAAAATAAACTTAATTGTACATAAAATTTCTGCGAATTGTTGTATTACCTGCTCCCTGCGGAACGCTACAGTATCTTCAATTTTTGGGGAAATAAATTGTGATTTCTTATATGTGTAATGCTAGCTATAGCCTATTATATACTTGTGTACTAAGTATTATTCTCATTCTTACATAATTAGATATTTAAATTTGTTTAATTGGTACTGTTTGTAACATCTAGACATGCTATCTTAGTTTGGTATGCACCGTGGATTAATAAATAAACTGATTGTTTAAATTATGTTCACTAAAAAATGATCTTTCAAAATTAAATCATATATAAAAACTTGAGTTGTGTTTTTTATGATTTTTTTACTGTGTGTTCTTAATACTAAAAGGCCTATGGTATATATATCGCAAATATCTCTTGTTGGTTAAAAACTTCAAATGCATAATATAATTTACATCAGTGGAATTAGACGATGGAGAATTAATATCTCCTAAACATTTTATATAAAATAACGAGTTGTGTTTTTTATGATAAATTAAATACGATTTTTACCGACAACTCGTGTGTTTTGCACCACAAAAAATGAAAAAAAACGCCCTCTTCAAGATGAAAATCGGCTGAAATTTATGACAATAAAAGAAGCATCTTCTAAACCTATCGTGCGTCAAAGACAGTGTATTGTTAGAGATTCTATGAAGCTCTCAAAATGGTCAACTAGCTCAGTTAAAAGTAGATGTATAATAGGGGTTACCAAAATCGTCCTGATCCTTAATCCTAAGGATTAAAGGATCAATCAGTAGGATCACTCCTGACATGATCAAATGTATAATAGGGGTTACCAAAATCGTCCTGATCCTTAATCCTAAGGATTAAAGGATCAATCAGTAGGATCACTCCTGACATGATCAAATGTATAATAGGGGTTACCTAAATCGTCCTGATCCTTAATCCTAAGGATTAAAGGATCAATCAGTAGGATCACTCCTGACATGATCCTTAAGGAGCAGGATCAGGATCGATTAAGGAACAGAATCGAGGAACATGACGTCAAAGATGAAAATACCTATTACACGTGAATGAATCGAATTTTAGGGTATCCAGTTACGTTCACTAGTCATTGTCTAGATTTACGGCTGAGTGAAATTGAATGGTTTCTTTCGAAATTTCAGTTACAGCTAACTTGTTAAGACAACCGAGGAACATGACGTCAAAGATGAAAATACCTATTACACGTGAATGAATCGAATTTTATGGTATTTAGTTACGTTCACTAGTCATTGTCTAGATTTACGGCTGAGTGAAATTGAATGGTTTCTTTCGAAATTTCAGTTACAGCTAACTTGTTAAGACAACGATCAGGACCAAGGTGTCCACTTACACCTCGTAGCTTAAATAGCCATGGTTACCACTAAACATGAATATTTTACACACTGTCGATAGAAAGCGTGCACACTTTCCCGAATACTTTGTAAATTTATTTAAAATCAAGAATACCATGGCATTGTTGAGAGAATACCTTTGGGTGCATGAATGCGAAATCTGCACGGAGGAAAAATGGGATACATTTTTTATAAACTGCCATAAATGCATCCACTGCCTCTGTGAGACCTGTTTTGATAGGTTGGAAAGGAAAACGTGCCCATTTTGTAGGACACCCCTACTGTCTCAAAATGTTGACCAGCGTAGGGAATATGAATTTATACGTATCACCAGTGGACCAATAGTTGCTCGGGAGGTAATTGTTCAACCGGCAATACCTCACACTTTACCGAAGTCTCAAAACCACTGGCCTTATGTTGCGGGTAGAAGTACGGGTGTGACTGCTCAAACATTATTTTTCTGACTGCAATCTGATTGACTATTGATCGCTTTTTCCAGTAGTGGACTTAAATAATAATAATAATAATAATAATAATTCATGTACTAGTGTGACGCATTGAAATAAAAAAAAATGAATCTGAATTTGCCGAATAACAGCAAACAAACGTTTTTCTTTAGAAAACAAATAAGTTCTCGAGATGGGATTTATAGCAAAGTGACCTGGTTTTAATCTTGAAGCGGAGGATTGTTTTATGTTTTTTCTTAAGCTTTGAATACTGTAAATTTTTTATAATCTAAAAATGACACAAAGAAAAATAGGATAAAAGTGAAACAGTTAAAAAAAGACTGGTTTTTATGTTTAAAGTGGAAGAATTTGATCATTATCTTTGGATACATAAACAGTTTATGTCTCTCGAGCTGGATTATTTTTTCCGGTGTATATGGAGGTATGTAAAGTGATGAAGAAACATCATCGATTCTTTCGAAAATTTTATTTTTTTGTCAATTGTATATTTTTCCAGTTGATCAAAACTCTCGCTCTCGCATGCATTCCGTTTTATTTCATTGTATACACATTTTTTATACTTATAATTATATCTTTCATTCCGATCGAGAAGTCAATCGTTTTATTACAATATATATGCGTAATACTCTAATTATTTCATAGTTTACCTTGTTTGTGATTAATGATTATAGTTTGAAAAATTATATATTATAATAAATGCTGATAATTCTATAACATGCTAGAATATAAAAATTAAAGATAATCTATACAGAAAACATTTTGATAATTTTTATCTTTCATTCATTTTTTCTTGTTAAGTCAGAACCATGCCACATGAAAAATGCTGAATGAATAAATCATACAAATCACATCCCTATTGTTTGGATTTTGTAATGACCGAATGCGAGCGTATCACAACCGTTTGGAAGCACGTATCGCTTGTCGCGAAGGCACAGAGTCCAATTTTGTTAATATTGTACACGTGAAGTTGATGTCTATTGCTTCTGATCGAGCTCATTTGACACATTCTGTTCTCGTTTCGAGATAGACAATCTATATACATTTCGTGTCGTAAGTCTTTCTTTCTTGCTGCTTTTTTTATGCCTTTGGCGACTTGTTTCTCGTGAAACGTGTTCCAAACGATTGTGAAATCTTCCATTTCTACTTGTTGTTTAGAAGCATATTGGTAACTGTACATTTTAGCTCGAAGTCCTACGAATTCTGTTATGACTTGACCACCTGTCTCGTCCTTGAAATAGCCTGGGACCTTTTTGTTTAAGTCATCATGATAGCAGTGGTCAGACGGGTAATTAGATAGATCAAACAAACTTCTATCTCTGTACATGTCGGCGTATACATCGTCACAGGTCACGTGATAAAGCAAGGAGTCTGTATCAGTCATCAAAAGTTTCAAGTTTTCGCCATAGGTCGATTTCAAGTAACCGTAATAGAATTCATACATGACCGTTTTGGATAGATCTAAGATGGCTTGACCGACGTAAACAGGCTTGTTTAATTTCAGTTTGACTTTTGTATTTTCGAGAGCCGATAAATGCTCATCAAAGATGGTAAATCTCTTGAAGGAAGGTCGGGCCACGTATTTTTTGAATTTCGCGTCCGTATGTGCTAGCCTTATATCGACTCGATTGCGTACGTTTTCCATTGTCTTCCCGAAGACAGCATTATTCATGAGCTTGAAAAAATCTTTTTCAAACTCGTTATGTGCGAATTTTCTTTTTTCGCTGTTGAAACGAATGTACTCCTCAAGCCAGGGTGTCTGCTTGAATTGTAATATTCTGTGAATCTTTGTGAGTTTCATCCCCAATTTCAAATATTGTTGAAGATTCCGATAGTGACAGACATACTTTGTTTTATTTTCGAGAGTCGGTATTAGCTTTTCTGTAGGAGTGCGATGAAGTAACTTTTCTCTACCCCGAGGATCCGGATGTAGTTCCCTCCAGAGTCGTTTACTAGTTGGCGATAATTCGTCATCAGACACCTTTTTCTTATCGGGGGCGAGTGGATAATCGGTGTGTGAGTCATGTAACGAATTAGGATATTCTAAATCGACCTCCAGTAAGTACCCTCGCTGAGCTTTCTCACTTATCTGGGTGACATCGAATTGTGTGACGTCATCTATCCACTCGAATTCTCCTACAGGTAGTGGCTCGGACATGGCTTTACCGTACAAATTATTACAATCGGTGTATACGATATATGATGTCGGTTTTTCTGGATCGTACGTTTCCGGTATATGTAGGTTATTAGCCTGAGCATACTTATTCGATATCATGGAGACACCACCGCGAATGCCCGATTCGAAAAATAAGTACATATCTGTGTCCTTGATCAATTCGAGATGAATGCCGGTCATGCGTAGAGCCGAACTCCACGCCAGTCCAGGCGCCGTATAAAAGTGCGCCGCATCTAGACCATAATAGTCTAGACACATGGTTCTGAAATTTTCGAATACATCTGCTAGGAGCAAGACGTCTGTTTTCAAGTAGAGATCGTGATATTCACCTATACTTTTAATATTCATATCTTGCCAGACCCTTTGCGCATACTCGTAATCTTCTTCCGTGATGTGGGATTTGCTAAGATTGCTGTAAAAGCGTTCTCGAGATGGAAGTTCTGTCTCTACGAACTTGGCTTCGCAATCGATGTATTCGTAAGGATAAACACCTTTACGAAGTAACAGTTTTTTCTCTGCCATTGAAAACTCTTTGGAAAACTGTCTGAAATTTGTTTCTGCTAGATTACCGGACAACGTTTCTAGACTGTTAGGCATGAACTGAAACGAATCGATGAATCTTAAATTTCCCAAACTGAAGGAGATGTAATTTTCTGCATTGTTCGGTATACAGTTAATATCTTGATCTTTAAACAATCCGATACTTTGACATATCAAATGACTATCGTATCCGCGGAGATTGTGGACAACGACCGGCACGTATTGCGGGTACTTGTACTTTAAATTACAATAGTCGTGCGCAGCACCTCGAAATTTCCCGGTGAGATGGCAGTGATCACGCACCCGTTTAGATTTTTCGGTGAAATATTTCCCGCAGATGTGACACTGATTGGTTTTTTCGAATGTGTTCTGCTCTACAGGTGTCAGAATCATCGGTTCTACTTGATTTAAAATACTTTTGATTCTGCTTTCTTCTTCCAAAAGTCGTTGTAGGAACGTTTTTGTGACATCACTGCCTCTATAAATCACGGGAGAATTCGTGTATTTATCTTCCATACATACGACTTGGTATCCGAATCCGCACGGCTCAAATCTAGCAGTCTTCGTCGTACTCGAGGAGTTCAGGTCGCGCTCGCAAGTATCTATCGGTTGCACGAACGCCTCGAAATCAGCATAAATGACGAAAGGAGCTTTCATCTGTTTCCTAAAGTCTTCAAATTTCAACTGACAATTTTCATCGTCTGGCATTTCTACGTGTTGCGGGTCATGGCGCGAACAATTCTTTATATGTTCCTCCAACAGGTCACGTCGTGTGAATCCTTGAAGGCAAAAGTGGCAGAAATGTGACTTGTTCTTTGTTTTCTTTGTTCTCGACAAAAAAGTGTTAAGATCACGAATGAGACAGTAATGCGACTTTTCGCCTTCTCGCAGAAACAGAAGATTTACGTGAGATCGCGTTTCGCGCATTTTTGTGACGTACATTGGGAATATGTCTTTTTCTTCACACCCGAATACATTCACGCTGATCTTATTTTGCTTCTCGAATTTAGAAATTTGAGAAACTGGGGTAGGGTATGCTATACCGGTCATGTCTAGATCATTTTCGTACTTTGTATAGTTTGATACCCTTTCAGGCAGAAGGGGCGATGGATGGAGGTAGGCTAACACAGACCAGAGGAAACATCTGTCGTCGTCATTGGTTATGTTTATAATGGCTTTGTGTCTAGCAAAGGTGGTTGGAGTTGGAATGAATGACGAACCCCCTACTGGCGAATAATTTGCTACGTGGATTTCTAATTTGATAACCCTTTTTAAGACCCAACCTGACCCTTTCCGAATGAATTCTTCGAAAGAACCGAACATTTTTTGAAATGCATCGTTTAGGTTATGTTCTAAATCGACATCGTCTGGTAGCTGTATGTATGATCTACTCAAAAAATGAGGCATGGTCTGATTTACATTACCTTCTCTGTCTTCCTTTTCTAGAATCACTCGCACATTCATATACCATTTAATTCCATTTAATTTCACACACGTATCACTTAAATGTTTCAAGATCTGATCTTTCGTGTTAGCAAAAAATGTTAAAATATCCAAGTTGTCCTCGATATTTGGATAAATATCTCTAATTCTCGCATTTCCGTTTTCGCTGCTTTGATCGGAAAACTTATGGTTCACTTTGTTAACTGCACTTCCAATATCCTTTCTAACTGAAAGAAACGAATCACCGAAAGCTCCAGTAGCCGGAGATGCGTCACCGGAAGTTTCGATGCTCTGAGAAGAGTCACCAGAAGGTTCCTCAGAAAAGCTACCGGAAGTCCCCGCGTTCGAAGACGCGCCACCGGAAGTTTCCATGTTCGGAGAAGAATCACCGGAATGCTCCACAGAAGAGTCACTGGAAGTCCCCATGGTCGGAGACGCGTCACCGGAAGTTTCCACGCCCGGGGAAGAGTCACCGGAAGACTCCACAGAAGAGTCACCGGAAGTCCCCGCGTTCGAAGACGCGTCACCGGAAGTTTCCATTTTCGGAGAAGAATCACCGGAATGCTCCACAGAAGAGTCACTGGAAGTCCCCATGGTCGGAGACGCGTCACCGGAAGTTTCCACGCCCGGGGAAGAGTCATCGGAAGGCTCCGCAGAAGAGTCACCGGAAGTCCCCGCGTTCGGAGAAGTATCGTCGGAAGTTTCGACGCCCGGTGAAGAGCCGCCGGATTGGTCAGCTGACGAAAAAGGATTCACTATCGTGTCATTATCAGAATTTCTAACCTTCTGCTTACAGATTTTTTGTGTCCTTTTAGATTGTCCTTTCTTCCGAATGTTTTCAAACAAAGGGTGCAAGTGTAAGGATTTCGTTTCTCATGCACACTTTTCACATGTCTTTTCAAATTACTCCCATTGCTAAATGTTGCATTGCACACACTGCAACGATGGTCTCTCTTTTGATGAACATCTTTTACATGTCTTAATAAATTTGTATGATGATTAAATTCTTTCTTGCAGATATCACAGATTTTTTTTACATGATGTGATCGCTCGTGTCGGCTGAGTTGATTCCTCGTCTTAAATTTCTTTTCACAGGATTCACATTGGTGTACCGCTTCTTCATTATCTCTCGATTTCTTAGTTGGAGATAACTCAATGCCTTCCAATAAACGCTTGAAACATTTTAAACTTTTTTTTGCGCATTCGTCTCCTTCAACATATCTGGCTAGTAGAGAGGATAAAGATCCGTCCGCCATGGCGGACGTCGATAACTATTCTGAGAAAATCTGCCTCGCCTTCGAACGTTTAAATCTAGATTTTGAATGTGAACCATTTACGCTTTGTCTCTAGGTTACGCATGAAGTGCTCGGGTGTGGATTTAAAAAACATTTTTCCTCCGCTTTGTGACTTCCTTCGCTGACGCTTGCTGCGTCTGATTGGTGTATCAGTTTTAGAAATGACCTCACGGTTCAATCCATTGTCCGTTTCTGGTCTATTGTCCTTTTTCGATCTATTTTTAGGAATGTCGTCACTCTCCTTAGGTTTCAAATTTTCTTTATGAGTAATCTCGCTATCGACGTTTTTTACATTTTCTAAGGGCTTAACACTTTCCTTGTCGGCTATTGTCAAATCTTCAATCTTCTGATTTTTACTCATCGATAATAGATCCGTATATTTCACCCTAGGTATTAACACTAATTCTCGAGCCATTTCAGATAGTTCTCCAGGAATATTGGTAGAATTTTTTTTAACTGCAAGAATTCTTCGACGACGCTCACGATGACTTATCCCTTTGCTTAAGACTTTTGATATGGCGAGTCTCTGATTAGACAGTCTCTTTTTACTATCTTCTGATATCGTAATATTATTCATGACTGTGTTATATATGATGTCAGTTATAAATTGTAACTGCTCTTTCGTCAATGTTAATAACAAGCCTTTCCTCTGTTCGTTGGAGGCCGCAAGCCAAAATTCTATGAAAGGTTTCATGTCGGAAAGTAGAAAACTGTGTCCTCTCCTACGAGAATCTTTGTCCGTAATGGAGGAAGACTTATGTTTACTCCTTCTATATTAGCTGTGGGTCGAACTGGGGATACGTCGGCCACCAGATAGCCGTACTGCTCCGAAGTTGCCGATTTGAATGAACTTCTAAAATAACTTAATTGGTTGGGAAACATCTGTCTTCCCAACGTCTCTATTTGTAATTGATCTCTATAGTTTTTGAAGAGAACAAAATAGGACGTGTTCAAGCTAAGGGTTCGCATGACCTTACCCTTTTGGTAAATATTTTGTACTAGAAATATAACGGTGAAATTCATGTGATGAGATTTCACGCAAAACATTTTTTCTAGGTCTGAACTATTGGATCCTTCACTCATACAGTCATCGATGATTAGAATCTTGTGTCCTTCGGTAGTACCCCAATCATCAAATCGCTCCTGATCCGGTAAACCCGTATGAAATGTGATATCTAATTTCCTTTGCAGTTCCTCAAACATGGGTTGCCACGTATCATAACACACGATTATTTTTTTGACCGCCTCGCTGAACATACCGTCGACATTTTCCAGAATCTTTTTAGTCAAATAGGTCTTTCCGCTTCCCGATGGTCCTGCTATCATGATTCTACACGGCGATTGAAACTTAACGAGGGTTTCACGTGTATACCACGCCATGGTCTTCACGAGAATGAATTGAATAAAAACGAACACTTTCATATATATCGTATCCTTTTTATTAAAGTTCAGCACAACACGATTGATTACGATTATGTTTGTTTAAACAATATGGATATATTCGCATTATATAACTATTCACATATACATCGTTTTCGTGGAAATTACGGCTAAAATGTTTAAAGATAGATGACATGGATAATCCCCTACATCTATGCAAAAGATAATACAGGCAGAACTGACCGCATGTAATTGAGCTAGAACTCTGTAGACGTTTCTCGTTATGGACTCGAGCATGGAATCCGAAATACGCTGGAGAATGTCCGTAGCTATCGAAGAATTCCGATTTTTCTTTGGACTCGTAATAAAAAGCGACCCAATGTCTTCCTGGTAGATGACTTGCGTCGGTGTTGACGATGAAACCGCACGGGAAGGTTCTCAATACGGGTATTTGATCTCTAGCGTAAACTCCAAGTATGCTGTGTCTCATTTTAGGATCACATTCGATGACGCATTGTAACTCCCGAGTATTCATGTTAGAATGACGTCTCTGGCCTCTGTGACTTCGAAATAACCTGGGTACTCGGCGTAAATGATGCAGGATACCGTTTCTGTTAACGCAGTACCGAAGGTAACATCCAATCTGACGTTTCCTTGTTTAAGCAGTGTTAAATATTGTCCTCCTCTGAATTTAGGTTCGAGATCGAACGTGTATAGGGCATACCCTAGACCAATGTCATCTCTTTCGATGTTAGAGCCGGAGTCATCCAACCACTTACCAGTCGACTGTAGCATACTTCTTAAGATGGATATAGTCTGAGGATCCGTGCCGTATTTCGGTTTTAATGAATTACCACCGACCGGTATACCATCGATATAAAGTCCTATGTTCGTGACGTCGTAACCTTGAAAGTACCACGGATTTTCTGCATAATCACCGGTAGCACCTGTTGATTTAACGAATCCCACAACGACCTGGTTAGGTCTCATTCCTTGAAACATGTTATCATAAGTAAAGTTGGTGGCTCCCACTGGTATAGTCATCTGTTTGATCATCGTTTGAGTAAATGGATACTTGGCATTAGTCGATTCTAATGCTTTACTCTGGGCATAGATCACGGCTGGGTTGATCTTAACTTTGCATACGCGTAACCGTATATCGTCGAAAGCGATCCGATAATCGGGTGCGACATCTCCCGATAAAAGGGAGAATGCCGGTTTCGATCGATACAACTTTATACCGACATTAACCTGATTGATTAGATATCTATCCATTCTAAACAGATCGTGACATACCGGACCGACCATGTCCACGACTCTAGACCCCTGAAAGCATTGCGCTCTCTTGAGGAGAGCTCCATTGGTTCCGTTTCGAGGGCTACTTTCATCCATATCTCCCTCATCATCACGCTCCCATATCTGCGTCCCTAATTGAGTGTTTTTAGCCTCTCTCCCATACCTTAAGAGACTCTGGATGTATGCCTTGTAAGGGGAATAATTAGTAGTAGAAACGACCGTTTTTCCATTGAGAGAGACGTCTACTTGCTGGAACAATGATGGTAAAAATAGGTTGATGGGTCCGACGTCTTCCGTTAATGAGATGTTGGTTCCGTCAGCTTTGACGATCTTCACTTTTGCATAGAGAAGAGTATTCTGAAGGTCTAATAATTCCATTCCATTTTGACCACTGAGCACGAACTCCACCGATGATTCATTCGTTATTTGTGATATAGGTAACACATCTTGATAGTATATGTTTTTCTACAGCCGTCTGAGTTGGAGGTAAATCAAATAAAGCCAGTTCTGAAGGCTGTGCTTCTCTAAAGAAATCTTTGTTTATCGCAGCCATTGAGAAACTATATCGTCTCGTTTCACTTTCTTTGATGGTCTTCTTCTCTTCTTCAGGTCTACTTTCTTCTGCAGGATTTTTTTCTTTTTAATGATTTTTTTTCTTTCCTTGTACCCGTTTTCTTTTCTTCCCGATGTTCTTTCTACGTTTAGAGATGTGCACTCTGCGACGTTTCTGAGTTGAATGACGAGTTCGAGAGGCTCCCTCTCTCTTAAGTTCCGACTTAGCTCGATCGATGATCTGTTTCACTGGGGACACTAGATCCACATCTAACGTTTGAGGAGGCAGACCTTTTCTTTCTCTTCCTCTTTCGATAGGGATAATGAATTCGTTAGAAGTACGAGATAGACCACTCCCACGTTGTTTAACATTCCTGCTAGCTTCATACGGGCTCTCTTTTCTTTCTACAACATCTTGATAATATTTCATCCATTTTCCAACATTAGGTACGTACATGTTTGAAATATTCATGCTAAAAACGGATATTGTTTGAAGTGAAGTGTGATCGTTACAGGGTCTTTCAAGAATGAAGCCGGATCTCCCTTTTCCGTCTTTATGTTTATGTCGATGTCTCTGATTTCCGATTTCTTGACGGGAACGTAAAAAGGCGCTGTAAAGGACTGGGACCAGTTTCCAGTCTTTTGCGCTCGCACCATTCGTATCAGATCGTCCTTTTCCCCATCCACGAAACTATCATCGACGATACTGCTGTGTATATATAAATTTTGTTTGGTTTTTGTAGCCGTCGTCTGTAAGTAGACATCCACCAACGCTACTAGCCACTTCTCGGATAAATTCAAAGGTGTCTCGAAATATGTTCTAAAATTACTCGTCTTGTTCTCTGGAAAGTATTTTGTACTCCCATCACTGTGTATCACCACGTAGTGTGACATCTTTGATCACGTTTGCACCTCTGATATGTCTTTCTGAGCAATCCACTGGTTATACTTTGAGGGCCAACCATCGAATTTCACTAACCACTCTACCTGACCTTGTCGCTTACGTTTTCGTAATTTTTGCTCGATAAACCATTAATGTGTTTTGGTCTTTATCTACTCTCTGCAATTCCGCTTGATAAAAGTTGCCGTCGATCTTCTCATTTTGAAAGTCCTCTAATTGATATTGGGGGATGTTCTGTATTAAGAATCTCCTTCTAATTTTAAATATTTCAGAAGTCCACTTTTGTTGATATGCGCGATCAAACGGTTTCCTAATGTGCGAGATTCTTACTAGACTGCCTATCTTGAATGCGTAAGGTGTTTTAGATCTTTTTGTCGAAGATTTTAATGCCTGTTTTGGTCGACGAAGATACATATAGGCAAACAGATCAGCTTTGTTACGATCATTTACGTCTTTAGGAGCGACATTATGTAATGATCGGTGAGGAGTCGCGTTGTAACTGCTAACGAAGTCCTGTAGATCGTCTATGTACCTATAGGATCTCTGTTTTGTGAAAAACCTATACAACATGGTCTTTAGGGTGCGGATAACGCGCTCAGAATAGTTAGCTTTAACGACGTTTTTGGTCGTGAAATAATGAACGTCGTGTTCTTTGCACCATTTTTTTAACCACTGGTTATTAAACTCGCTTCCTCCATCACTTCGCAGACGCTTAGGTATGACTCCTCTTTTAACGATTCTATCGAAGGCTTTTAATACCTCCTTTCCAGTTTTCGATCGCAAAGGTTCCACCCAAAGAAATCGACTGAATACATCGATGACTATTAACAGGAAACGAATACCATCGTTTTTCACTGGATAGGTTGCTTACATCTGCTAAGTCAGCGTCATATTGTTCGAAAGGTCCTGATACCTCCACTCTCGCTCGTCTGAACCTATGTCTCGACGGTTTCTGAAGACTGTAACTATCTAAACTTTGAATATATCGTCTTATCTTATGAAGACCTAATTGACTGTAACCTGCTGCCTTTAGTACTTGGTAAACCTTTCCGGGGCTCAGATAAGCACCTCCGTTCTCGGTATTAAAATATACGTCATCTATAGCTCTTTTATCTTTAACGCTCAACACCATTCTGCAAATGAAAAAAAAACCCAAGCCATTTTTTGTATGAAACTTTAATATATATATATCAATATATGCGTGTGCGTGTATGATATACAGGAATTACAGTTATCAAGATTCATAATAATCTGTTCTTTAAAATTATCATACGTTTCGCCATTTCACATATTTTATTCTTCCATCCCTCAGTCTTCAGTTCAGTGTTTCTCCATTCGGCACGGCACAATTGACCCAGGTAAGCGTTCCTCACAGAGCGTGAAATATCACAGTTGAGTAGTTCTTTTATAAAATCACGAATCACTACTACATCATCGATATATCTTAACGATTCAGTGATATTATATTGTTTAGAAGTAACAATTTCACACACATGATTAGCATACACAAGATTCAATAGATTATCTAGATCAATCATTGTTACGTTTTTATAGAAAATCTAACTTATATCTTTCGATCCTTTTAACCCACTTGCGAATTCTTTTAGAAAAGTGTTGTTTTACGTATTCCTTGTCTTGGAAGTATTCCTCATTTATCAATGTCTGTAGAAGGATAGAAGGTACACAAGATGTTATTAAAAACTCACGCCAAAGTTTCTCTACGTCCAAAAGATTAGATGTGGCGAGAGCTTGCTCAAAGTATATATTTACTCTTTCTTCATATGTAAGTAAAATACATGTATGTCCTTCCTGATTGGCTAGCTCTTCGATGCATCCACTACAAACAAATAAATCGTTGATGATAGGTTGTACGATGAAGGCATAGGCAGCACAAAATAAGTCTCTAACGATTCTAGTATGTGACTTTCGTTGAATCAGTTCTATCGTTAGATCTTTGAGTCTCTTAGAAATCAAGTCTGTTTCCATCCAACTATTATAAACGACGCAATCTCTTACTATGAGAAAACAAGCCGTAAATAGGCGCAATCTTTGGAATATTTTCTATGCTCCTCCAAGATGTTGTCGCTTCGCTCCCAACACTTCAATGTCACTCCACACATGAAACAAACGACTCTGTCTCCTCTGCCTTGGTAGAAGAATCCGTTACAAGCGAGTTCGTACGGTTGTTGTGTTATTTGATTAGGCCAATCTGTAAAACTGTTCATACGATCTAAGCAATTTTTCATTTGGTGATGGGTTGGGTATATGTAGACATGTCGAGCGGAGTCCGTTTGTAATAACATTCTAACCTTCCACTACTGCACAGATACACATTAAACTTTCAGAGAGAAACATCATTCTTTTGAAAAAGTCGACAGATATGCTTACACTTTTCCCGTGTTCTCGGAAATGAATCCTAACCTGGTCCTTATTTTTCGACACTGAAATGCCGTGGTGCAATCCTAGACGACAAACAATTCTGTTTTTGCCGACATGTGGAATTATGATGTCCTCGGTATTAACACAGTCCAACTGTGCTTGAGCCATACATGCAAGTAGATGCCGACTAAAGGTTGCGGTCTGTTATATATCATAGCTACCCCAACTGACGTCATCAATATTGTTCAAGTCACATGAATTAATTCATCCATGTCACGGCTGATAAAATGTTTTCACCCTGACAGTTGTCGACGTCATATATGCAACGTGTGGTAGTATACCTGAATTTGTCGAATATTATCAGTTTCACTCAGCCGTAAATCTAGACAATGACTAGTGAACGTAACTAAATACCATAAAATTCGATTCATTCACGTGTAATAGGTATTTTCATCTTTGACGTCATGTTCCTCGGTTGTCTTAACAAGTTAGCTGTAACTGAAATTTCGAAAGAAACCATTCAATTTCACTCAGCCGTAAATCTAGACAATGACTAGTGAACGTAACTGGATACCCTAAAATTCGATTCATTCACGTGTAATAGGTATTTTCATCTTTGACGTCATGTTCCTCGATTCTGTTCCTTAATCGATCCTGATCCTGCTCCTTAAGGATCATGTCAGGAGTGATCCTACTGATTGATCCTTTAATCCTTAGGATTAAGGATCAGGACGATTTAGGTAACCCCTATTATACATTTGATCATGTCAGGAGTGATCCTACTGATTGATCCTTTAATCCTTAGGATTAAGGATCAGGACGATTTTGGTAACCCCTATTATACATTTGATCATGTCAGGAGTGATCCTACTGATTGATCCTTTAATCCTTAGGATTAAGGATCAGGACGATTTTGGTAACCCCTATTATACATCTACTCTTATAACTACATTCCGAATTTCAGCTTTCCTCAAATTAGTTTTGATAGCTAGGCCTAAATGTTTACTCAATAACAGTAAATCCTTCTTATTAACTTGCAAAAGAACTTCCAGGGATGGTGCTTTAACAAACTGTTCTACCTCCATAGTAGTCATGTTTATCTAGCTGTTGGTTTCAAATGTAAACTCACAGTTTGTACACAAATTTTTAAAATTTCTTAATCAATTTTTCAAAGGTAGATTTCACAAATAAAATATCGATCTCGGACACGAGCCCCCAATTCTGTTATGACCCAGAATAACAGAAATGAGAAACCAGCAGCTAAATTCAAAACACAATTTAATTATATATACAATATTATACAGAGATGGTTTACAATATCTAAAGTAACTGGTGGTGGTACAAGAGTAATACGATGACTTAAAGTGTTACTTATTTGTATGCGAAAGTCCTGGTATAATCCTTGATCCTTCCAGGTTTCAAATTAACAATAATCACAAATCCACAAGGAAATTGAATGTCCACAGATTATTTGTAAAGTTCCAGGCAATATGAATAAATCCACACAAAGTGTTGTAATAATCCACAGATAAAGTCACAATAGCTCTCCAAATAGAATCTAATATGGCACTGTACAATTCTTGATATGTCTCCTTACAGGTCTCATTACAGTTCTCATTAGCTTTGGTAGCTAAACCCTAATTCAAGAATATTGGAGAACCTTCTACTTCTAGAAATATCTAACTAAAAACAGTAAACAAATAAACACACAGAACTTTCTGGAAATAGATCATTCTAGATCTCTACTTATAATCAACATGTTTACAAACATATTTGTTTATACATGATAATATTCTAGAAAGTTCTATAACCTAAATCAATAATATGACCTTTATAGGATGTATTGATAATAAAGCTATAGGAGTTATCTCCGTTATCTAATAACAACATGTATTTAGTGTCATACATAACAGTATATAACAGGCAAATTGCATTGTCAGCAAAATTGTATATTTGTCCGTAGTTACGTGTGTATATGTAAAACTATTGCCCAAAACAAGGGATTATTTCCATGTCAATTACTCACCAGTATGTAGTTCGTACCCAAACCTACATACCGGTATATCCCACCATTTAGAAGTCATTTCTTGAACTAACTCCATAAGACGATACGTACAAATCGAAAAATCAACTGTAGTTAAGAACAAAGGCTATCCGCCAACCACAGTCAAAACCATTTATTTGAACAAACTGGACATGCTACAGGAAAAAATTGAATTAAAAACTCATTAAGTTACATAGGGAGCAATACTTAAGTTTGCACTTTTGTTTCGAGCGAGAAGTCGGGGCCAGACTTCATAGTGATTCACAATATGTTGTTTGCAGATTTTCGCCTGTTTGACCAATGTGACCGTGAATGAAGGTCAAGATAATTCATTTGAACAAATTTTGTAGTCCTTTATACCAGCATGCCACATGCCAAATATCAGTACATTGGGCCTTTTTGTTATTGAGAAGAAGTCGTTTGAATGAAAAGTTTACGGATGGTGGACGTGCACGACGGCCAATGATGCATGATGACAAAAGGTCATCCAAAAAATGCAAGTTACCCTTCAGGTCAGAGGGTCAGATGACCTAAAAATGAAATCAAAGAGACATTAAATGAGCAACACCTTTTATTGAATACATGTAGAAATGAAATATACAATTTTATCAATAATTTTGTCATTATAATATTTCTTTCATAATTATAAGAGTCAATGTAATAAATTCTGACAAATTTATAATTCAATGAATTCTGACAAAACATTAATGTAACAAAATCTTGTGCCACAATTATGTTGCAAATTATGACAAAACAGTAATATTTACACAATCTGATTAAAACCATTAGTTCATGGCTTCAAAGCAGTCTCATTCCATTATCTTGTATCTAATGGTTCACCAAAGTCGATTAAAACTGTGCTTTTGATTGGCCTTGGTTCATTAATGCTTTATCAAATTTGCCATTGTCCATTTGGCATTCAACCCTCATAATTATATACTGAATGTTCTCGAATGCTATCTAGTGACATTAATAATTTATGACATCATCACTAGTACTAGAAGTTGGAAATTACAAAATCTTGATTGTCAGCTTATAGTTTGTTTGGATTTACACACTCAGAAATAAAAAATATAGATAACTTAATACTACATTTGTACATGTATAACTTTAAAGTGAATAGTCGGGCAAAGAAAACCAGTCTAAATGCGTTCATTGGCCGTCCAAAAGTTCTCACATATTAATACGACGGTCAAGTTCTGCTTAGTTTCCCAGTTCTGACCATTAAAGTAAAAAAAAATTGAAAGCATTGAAAGCGAGGCTGTGTGGAAATGTAACCACAGACATAGTGAGCCGGGAGGTCGTTTTAGAATTTCCATACTTTAAATTAATTTCTTCGTACGCAGACAGATTTGGACGAGATATTTTATTTTTCCATTTCATAAGAAATTATACTGGATACAATCACACCATTTTTACCGACTTTAGCCATCCTTACCCGACTGTTCACTTTAAAGTCCCAATATCTGTATCTGTCTTATTTTTTCATGATTTAGAAGAATGTTAAAAAAATATTGTTGTAAATCATGCAGAGACATGACTAAATTGAAGTCAAGATGAGCGATAATAATTTCAGTGAGATCGGAGAAAGACACCTGAAAACATGAAGTGGGCCAGTGGCCTTCTTGGATTACCAAAATCTTTATATAAAATATGATTGTCCTTCCCTAATGATGTTTTACGCCAAATATGGAAAAAAGCCACTCAAGGGTTAAGGAGGAGTAGGATTTTAAAGATAAATTTCATTGAAGTTCCCCCTTCTGAGCCACACCCCTCTGTCCCCAGGGGTCAGACCTAACTTGTTCATATAAAATATGACTGTCCTTCCCAAATGATGTTTCACACAAAATATAGATTAAATCCACTCAAGAGTTAAGGAGGAGAAGGATTTTAAAGCTAAAATTAGAAAATTTTCTACATTTGGCGCCCAACTCCTCAGTCCCTAGGGGTTGGAGCAAGCTCATTTATGTAAAATATGATTGTCCTTACCCAATGATGTTTCACACCAAATATGGATGAAATCAATCCAAGGATGAAGGAGGAGTAGGATTTTACAGTGAACTGCGTTCAAGCGTCCGGATTAGACTCCTCCCCCAAATGCTTTAGCATTCTGTAACAACAGCCAATGAAAACCCTGGGAAGTTGCCGCGATTGACTAGACTCCGTGTGGTGTTGCGCAAACAATGTTGACTTCAAAAGGACCTACTGGAATGATTTGTTCACACCTTTGTATTTAAGATTTGTTAGCATACCACATGTATATTCACATAACCATCGACAGCCACGTGTACGTTTGAGAGGTGGGGAAGGGAAGCCAATCTGGAGGCGAACATCCCACACTCTGAATAAAGTACAGACCACCAGTATACCGCGTCATGAATATAACATTATATATAGATAGGTATATTGATTCACATGTAATGTATAATGGTGATTTGTCTTTTAGTCAATTTGGACATCCCGACCTCTACCATACATTGTTAATTACAAGATATTATACTATTGAAGATTTTACTGACGAATGTACGACGTTTAGGTCTAAATACATTATGTATAACAAAGTGATTTTCGGGTCTGTCACTTAAAATGAAATATCGTCTTTACATATGTAACTATTTGGCCTGTGATGCATTTTTTAACAATTTTGTTTACCTAACTTACCGTGTGTTAACATTGTAACTTGCACGTGCAGCAAATAATTTCTATTTAATGATCTATGTATTTTAAATTTGAATTAATAAGTAAAACACAAGTCTGTTGCAGAATTGACGTTTATAATTTCAATGTTGAAAACACCCGGTTAAACTGTAAATTAAGAAATTGTTTGCCTCACTTACTAGTAAGGTAAATGCATCAAATAAAGTTAAATAATCAATTAACCACAATTAAACTGATTTCAGGCACTCGATATCGTTCTGATCAACGTTCATCATCACTTTGTAGAAACAATTGTCATGTAGCTATCATGCATACATGTGTACCTTCAAAGTCTCCTTTTTTCAATGGAACCGGTAACTCAGTTTCATTAGTACACACTGTAGATGAAGGCGCCTGATACCCAGGATTTAGATGTAATGGGAATGGTAGATTTACTATAGGCGTGCAAGTAGATGCTGTAGGGGTTGTCGGACGGTCGGGAATCATGTATGCCATTGGTGTTGAGTAGAAGTGTTGTGGACTAACAAAATACGGATTCATGGAGACAGTAGTATTCCCGGGGGTTGGGGGTGTAGGTATGGAGGAGTTTGCTGGTGTGGCCACATGTACATCGGCGGAGGATGGAAAGTTCACTCCTCTCTGTTCCAACATATCCTTAATGGGATCACTTGGACGAGTTTTGGTAATCTTCACACTTCGATCAGTTTTCAAGATATGAGAAAACGATTTCGCCGCTCCGTCCAAATCTTTTGGAACTACCACACGGTAATGCTTTTCCAACACTGCTATATCCGGGTGGATCACACTCATTGCCAGAGCACGTAAACCCATATGCACCCACTGGATAATATTTATCAATATTTGTGTTTACAAGATGCGGTAACACTTTCGCAAAAAAAGTATTACACGTGTCTTCATAGTTGTGTTGTTTCAATGCAAGATTTTGACGCAACTTTTCCATGTCTTTCGTTAGAGTTTTCACTGTAGTAGCAGCGTCGTTAATTTGTTTTTTCTCGATATCGTGTTTATCAATGTCATTACACATGTGCGGCCCCTCACACACTCCCCACTCGCAATTCCTCTTGGTGTGTCCTAAACGCATATAACACTGGCCACATTGAGATTTTGTTTTGTCCTGTTTGATACTGTGGTTTGAATATTTTCGTTCCAATGCATGCAACTGTTCCCTGGCACTGTCAAGTTCAACCATTTTAACACGAACTTCATCATTCAGATCATCCATCATCATTTGCAGTGGCGATCTATAAACGATAGTGTTTTTGGAAACGGGTGCGTCAGTCATCTGTACATGTACCGATTCCTGAACTTTGTCCGTTGCACTGTCGGGAGACGTAAGTGACCGAGGGTTTAAGCGACTTCAGGGCAATACATGTATCACGAGGATGAGAAACTTCTGCAGGTGTAGGGGATTTTCCATCGAAAGTTTTTAACTTTAGTCTCCGCATTGCTGTTCCCGATATAGGTCTTGCACAACGAAAAGCTTCTGTAATACACGTGTCGCTTACAGCCATGATCCATACACCTTCGTCATCTAGGTATTGTAAACCAAAGAGTTTGTTTCTCAAACTTTCGATTCGACCTTGCAAATTGCATTTCAGTTCTTCAAATGTACATACCTGGTCCGGAATGTTAAATTTTCTAACTTTGCCGACTCCATACTCGATTTGAATTTGCAGTGTTTCCATGTTGCTAGTATTTTGTGGGTAGATACATGTATGAGACCAATGCAGATGTGGTTGATTTGGCGGGTAGATATAGGTTTTGGCGGGGTACATGTAACGGGTGCCTTCTGATTGGTTCGCGGAATAGAAATACTAAAGATGTTCAATGTTGATATGATTTGGGGCCAGGTAAGGGTCAAATCATATTTTAAGCTTCGCGTCATAACTGTTTATATTAATTATATAATTGGTAGATACATTGCAATTTAAAACATTCAAAATACACACAAGCTCCAAACATATATTGTATTTAATGTATAGTTTCATATCATTTTGCTAATTATATATAAGCTTAAAAACTCCACCCCTTATCAGTCAGGGGCCCTCTATATAATTGTACACATTTGGCGCGTTTTTATCAGTGAGGATTAATTAAGTCTACAATTCATGATGGCAACACGAAAAAAACAAATACGGTAGAGAATATCATAATGGAACAGGAATTAGCCAAGATCTCCGCAGCCTTATTATTCAAGAAATAATTGAACTTGGTGGCAATAGTCAGTCTGGAAATGTTCCTCGTGGAATCTACGTGAAAGTGGCGAACACGTTCAGGGTTGACGAAAAAAAGCGTTCGGACATTTTGGAAAAAATATATATATCTGAAGGAAGCATGTCTGAGACTGCTCGACATAAAGCTGGGAATCCAAAACTTAATGGAGCGGACGTTCAACTTGTAAGTTTTTTAAAACGCAATACACCTTCAGTTACAGGAAATAAGATTAAAAGGAATTTGTGTAAATATTCTCCTGTGTCGGGAAATGTTCATAACAGCACGATATACAGGGCAATGTCGCGAGAATTGGATTTAACGTACAAACGTATAAACCGCCCATCGTGTGACCGATTTACACAATATAATAATATGCAGTAACACTCAGGCTTTTATTGACTTTTGTCAAACTAAACGAGCTGATCAAATAAAATTCATGGACGAGAGTGGATTCAAACTAACAACAACAAATCCAGCGTATGTGGTATTTTAATTTTGTTAATAGGTGCTGTTCAAATATGATGAGACATTTTTGAACTGTTCTGGGGTGAAGTGAAGCCAAGCGCCTTGCCAAGATAATATGGGATGTCCACTATATTAAACCAGGAGACGTCGTGATAGTTGACTAATCTGTAGTATTACATCATATTTTAACCTTGCAGTGAGGTAGTGTTGCGTCAATATTTTTAGTATGCAGGGAGTCCAATTACACATTTCTCCCAGTATATACTCGCCATAAATTTACAATCCCTGTGTAATACTGCTTTGCGTAAAATATAAAAACACTTTTTTACTCATGAGAGGTTTTCAGGACATAGCTGGGAATAAAACTTATATAATCTGCTATAGTTAAAAGCAATCGTTGAAGATGTGAGCGAGACGGTAATACGAGGGGTTTTTACCGGACCACAAAGGATGCTTCTTTGATTGTGGATCCAGGTAAGTCCCGCCCCCAGTTAGATTGTCGCTGCTTTTAAACTCCGCCCACAGTTTGACTGGACACTATTACCGAGCCGATAAACGTGCTTACGACTGGTTGAAACTATTCACGTGATTTGTGGTTTGAACGATCGGAAAGCCCATTCCGGACGCTTGAACGCATTTCACTGTAAAGCTTAAATTAAAAAAAAAAAACATTTTGGGGCCTGCCCCTAGGGGTCGGACCTATCTCATTTATATAAAATATGATTGTCCTTCCCCAATGATGTTTCACACCAAATATGGATGTAATCCACTCAAGTTAAGGAAGAGTAGGCTTTTGTATAAATAGTCTTACGCATACGCACGACGACGGACAAAACATGATGTACAATCATCAACTTGTTATTGAATATTGCTAGGTGGGTCCCATTTAGTAAAACAGACTGAAGTTAGCAGACACTGTAACGTCGTTGCCGAGGACGTCATGTGACTATCGTAACTACGTAACGTCTGTCTAAACTCTTCCGAGTAAACTCTGATTTCCGTTTCGGCAATAATCGTAACTTCTATGGCGACCAGTTTAAAACGAAGGCATGTTTACAAGTATTTAGAGCGACTTTGAAACAACTGCCGTACCAAAGCTCTTTAAGAAATCATTATAAATACAGGCAATTCTTTGATATATTATAATTTCAAATACATCTACAAATACTAACTTGAATTTTTGTTGATAGTTAAGTATAGTGTGGCTTTAATAGAATTTCCCCTATTGGGCACAGCCTCTTCAAGTTTGCAAGATATATACACAACTGTCATGTGCATGACAATGTCAAAATGAACTCAATATCTAGGCTTTTGTAAAGTCGAATACAGTAAAACAAATGCTCCTTGTACCTATGACATACTAATTTGGTGGCAGCAATATATTCCTAACCCTTTTTTTTTAAATGAAATGTACATTTTTTTCGCATATTTTGCCAAAATTCGCGAGCTAAAAAACCAAAATTTACAAGTCAACAGTAATACATATTAAGTGGCAAAGATGCATACACACATTTTATCTTCTTAGTTATGTTCAAGATATATAGTATGAAAGGAATACAAATATCACTAGTTTTAAAATAGGGTGATATGACCTTAAATAGAGACATTTCATTTCAGCAATTGTTACATGAAAAAAGACCTTTAAACTCGAAGCAATGCTAACAATTGCATACTTGCTCCACGGTCCATACCAAATATTGATACCCTACTCAACTTTATCCTTCGATAAAACCACCATAGAAAGATACTTTAATCCGTAAGTAAATTAAAATTGGAAAAAAAGTTTATGCTTTATTGTAACTTGTTAGGGATGGAAAAACATACATACATGTATATGGTAAATACAAGTTTAGTAAAAAAAAAATCTGGTGTTGTTACCTTTTACAGTTTTTGCACTGGTTAAAACCCTGAAATATTTTTAACTATCGTTTTTAAAGGGACAATTAATCTAATACAGTACATTAAAACTTGCACATATTTCGGAAACAAACAGTTCTAAATGCACAAATTAGATTAGTTGGTTTGAATACTGTGATATGTCAGAAAATCACTGCAGTCAAGTTCCATTTGTATGTGAAAATGTTTGCCATATCGACCATTACAACATTAGCCTTAAGTACATGCCGAACGCACCTGAACACTCTTCCTAGCTGTGTAGTTTAAGAGACATTTATATGTCTAGAAAACTAAACTACAAATCATGCTCTAGAAACAATGTTACGGTTATCTTACCTTAGATCATGATGAGAACCTGTTCTTGAGTCATAAAAGATAATATCATCCTCGCTCCCTCTAGTGCTTATAAATAATTGGAGCATTTTCTTTAAATACGATCGTCAGTGACTCTTATACTTCTGTAAGGCTGAACAGCCGTCCATGATTGCGTCACTAGACTGACAAATTCGTAATGATCAACGATACTGCAGTAAATATTAAATGGTATGAATCTCAAAATACTGATCAAACAATGAATGGGAATGTCGATCCTCTATTGGTCTTTGTCGTAGTGTTTCATCAAAGGAAATGTCAGATACAAATAACATTAAATGTCATAATTGTTATAATAATACAGTATCAGTAACAGCAATGATGAAATCCAAACACTAATCAATATATCATGATTATGTCTCTCTGTATAATCAAGTTTAATAAATTCTCTATACAAGATCTACTAATCATCTCTATGATGGAAGCTTAGTGCAAAATTACTCTTATTAAGTCCTTTAAATCAAACCATGATCTTAACACTCACCTTGGGATCGAACGAAATTTGACTACAATACCATAACCAAATAATAGTATTCAATATTTATCGATTAACTTTACTAGTAAAGTTTTTACATCTGGTTGCATTGCGTCTATTGTTTTTTTGGTTTATTTTATTTTTTGGCTGCTTAAGTATCATTATTTGCTATACGGATAGTACTGCCTATTCAAAGAATGTAGGTAGTACTCTGAACATCTGTAAAAAAACTCATGAAAATTCTGCATGTTTTATTGTTATTAATATCAGATAAACTCACCTATACTGGGTCTCACGTAAAAAATAGACATATCATCTACGATACTCTTACTTCTTTTTTCATGTAATTAACAAGCTGTTTGTTGCCTACTAGCAATCTTCAGCAGTTAGATATGTAAGTAAAATACAACTACTCATATCCAGATGTCAGATAGAATACATTGAAACGACTATCCTAAAGTCTTGAACACTGTAGTATATGTAAAATTTAGTACATTTAAGTCTGTATTGTAAACGTGACGATAACCATTATGGATCGCTATTGTCGGGCTGTATATTTCTGCACACAACACCCAATTTACCCTATCTGTTCCCTTCATCATCTCTCCTAAAACTTAATCCCGACCTACAGACGCCGATTTTATCCTATATTAACTATTACCTAGTCCCTCTAATACCTCTTATCTCCTAGACTCTCATATCTCATCTGCCTGTAATAAAAATCTACTGATATATTGATTAGTTACCTGAAACAACATAAAGTATGCACGATTGGGTATTTGGCTAAGCTGCAGGACTTTGCCACCTTATCTCCTTACATAACTACTTTACGAAAATATAAGGCCCACACGCAATTATAGGATACATATGTAAATCATATACATCTACATGCACACTTTTGGATTAGCCATAATTTCCATCTTCCTAATCTTTTCTATGTGTTACTTGCAGCTTATTCTCACCTTATACTTTATATGTGGTGATGCTACACTAGCAAAACATTACCTCGGCCCCGTTAGTTGATATGATCTGTCTAAAACTGTCATATCAATGCCCGTGAAGTCTCCTGCTACCTCACAAAACTAGGACAGATAACCTATCAGACCACCTAATAAAACTTAGACGAAATTGAAAGCTGCACGTATGAATAAGACCAATCAATGTTTATGACGTAATTGCTATTAGTTCGTACTGGGTTTATGGTCCGGAGATAGAATAATTGCTAAGGCTCCATCTCTTCTTACCTGGCTACTGTCATTCGATATAGAAATGTATCAGAAATATGCATCGATATGGAGGAGTTGCCAACTTTAAAATTTCGTGAAACCTATTTTAACCTGTAACCCTCCTCGAATACTTGCTAGATTCTACAGAACCAATCATAACCGAATGTATTATCCAATGAAATATCATCCACCATGTCGGGGTCTCTATCTCATCCTTGGCACATTATATTACTGACCCACGTCTACAACAGATGCCCCGAAACAGTAAAAGGATGACTTTATATGCTACAAGCTTTGCAAATCTCTACACTATTTACTGACTACAACACTTACAATAACTATGCAGTCTTTAGAAAATCCGATAAAAAATAAGCTCCTTTAAGATCGGTGACTCTAACGACACGATGTTTATCTTAGGCTAACATGCCTAACACTATCAACCAACTAAGTGAAATATCGTGACATACGATCCTGTTAAAACATAATCTAAGACTAAATAACGATAGTCAACATCATAATAGAACTCAATCCACATCACGATTACAAACCCCTCAATCTGCCTCATGCATAACTTGAATCTAAATTTTAGTTGATTAAACCAACATATTGATTGTTGAAATCATAGGAAGTTTAATGTCCCTCACCTACATGCGATCGCTCGAATCAAATGAATCAACATATACATGTAAAATAAACTAATAACAAAGTAGCCAATAGAAAACAGTCCTACGAAAGAATCTACATGGGATTAATAAAAGACAGCGGACTTTGTCAGGTCTTAATGAGTGCTTTACTAATCGTCTGCACATCTCGCGACATAATATCTTAGTAGGTTTTAATCTGATCAACGTAGATGACTATCATAACAAACTTAATAACCAATTATATAGTTGATCTACCTGATAAAATCATTCATTAAAAGTAATATACAAGTAACGAACCGTCCCTAACGTGATAAACCTTGGCTTTACAAAACGAAGTCAGGAAAGCACTGTTCGATGGAAGAGTACAGGGTTTTAACGCTATTAGATCCAGGTCAGGTAACCCAAAAATAGATTATACGACTACAGTTTAAGAATTATCAAGTAGGCCCAATCAAGAAAGCGCAAAACTCGTCTTACAAGATAAGCATTAAACGGAAGAACAATGAAACAACATTAAAACATAGAACTCACAAACAGCAACACAAAACAAATATTTCTTGGGTCGATCACTCAATTCACTTCTCGGAAAAAGCCTTGGATTCACTTAATTCTCCCATTTGTAAACGAGAAACAACACTATAGATAAAGTTGCGCGATGACGAAAAAGGCAAGAATAATATATTAATAATATACATTCTCATGAGACCAGTGTTAAACAAAATCAGAACAACGTTGAAAACGCAGATACATCCCTCTTCTCATGATCGAAAGATGTTGAAATTCCTTGTATCACCGATATAAGCTAAACATAATTCCTAGAAGAAAGTGTGTAATATTATATAAATCTATGAAACACAATAAATCGAACTAGGTCCTTGACTGGCACTAGGTCAATTATTATATTGAAACAGTTGCGTTTCATAAATCACTGAGTAGTCAAATGCAGGTCTCGATATTTTCTTAATATATACTCCATAGATACGGGTTGCTTTTCAACCTAATGGAAAACAGGCGCCTAGGTTTGTCCTATAGACAAATAAAGATGGCACCTAACATAGACGTGAACAACATTATCGTCCTATTACATCACAATAATCATATCCAACTATCACAAAATTGTCTCGCCAAAAATAGTCCTAATAAATCGACATTATATCAACTTTTCTCGAGGTACTAACACAATTCTTCATGCATTAAGAGGAAATTCTGGGGTTTAATAAAAAATACAGCTATCTACAATTAACCAATTATTAGAAGATTACGTCACAAACTATATACCAAAGTAACATTGATGACCGGAACAAGATCGTATGTTCCAGTGTTTTTCGACGTAGGACGTTTCCAAGGCATCCTTTGATAAGGTATATAGGGCATTGAAAGCTCATTATATAAAAAACTTAGAGTGAATATATGGTATACAAAGGAAATATACTTAATTGGCTCAACTAAGCAATCTGTAAAAATAGAACATCAATTAGTTGTTTTAAACTGTCAGTCATGCAGAACCGATAGGTATCCATCCTCATTACTCTGTGGTAGTCACTCACACAGGCTACTATATAGCTTCGGCTCCTTATACTAATTTGTGATATGTGTTAAGGACAATGAATGTAGGAGATTCTTTTCAGGACATTTCATTTATTTGCCAGACGACACTTTCACACCTCTCTGCAGTATAATTAATAACCCACACTGTGATCTAACTAAGATTAAATAATAGCATGCTTTCAACCTACTCTCCTCAAAATGGGTCAAAGCGTTGTTGAGATAACACTCTATTAATGCAACCGAACAGAAAACTTGTCATATTCACCAAAAATTCAAGGCTACTCATTAAAATAACGCACTTAGAATCTATCAGACTCGAAAAAAATATGACTAGTCCAATCTACGTCAACCACTACACAAACAACTTGGCATATCATTTATAACTGGAACACCTAAGGCGGCATGTCTATATATCTTGATATTGTAAAGGCTAAAGGCCTAATCATAAAATAATAACATTATTAACAGTCATTATCGAACATAATACCACTAAGTGTTCGGAATCAATGACTAAAGAGCTATATACTAATCTATGGTAAGATCTATCCTGGAAATCAATGGGTATTTAAGTATTCCAAAATAGAGATTACACTGCTATCGAGCATTAATCACGAGCCTATATTTAGAAAACATATCCAGGCGACGGGCTGGCGTTCTAATCTGTACAGGGGAGGATATAAGCTCATCCCAATATAATACAAAACTGTTTAAAACTGAAGCTTAGGGGGGGGTTTGGGAAGACTACTAAGGTGATAGAAGGACATGGTATATCCTACTACTTAACATGTCATTTAAAATTAAACATGAATCTCGCTCACATTCATAATTCGATATTCCCTGCATTCTGTCACACTCCATTCACATCCGCACTCACAATAATTTATTCTACAATGTTCACTGAAAATCTACACATGCACAACTAAACTTCTAACAGCTTCCTTTCAAAAAAACATTCTTATCACCAGTCTTCTATATCATGCAAAACTATTTCCTGATGACGGGAACAAATCATTCCCGAACACATAAGCGAGAATAAACCAGAGCTCTTATACTCTCTCTTTTCAACCGCTACTATCAAAACTTACTAGACTACATAATCATATCCACTAAATACGTGATGGAGCATGGAAAAGGTACTAAATCAATCAATAGTATATTTAAGAATCCGCTGCCTTAGTGCCCTAACTACTACATATATGATCTTATCATTAACATAATATGAGCAACCAAATAAATCTTGCGTGATTCATGATGATAGACTTCTCATAGAGGATGAAAAAACACTGTCTTATTTATTAAGTCCCTAAGATTCTATAATCCCATCGCTACAAGATACTAATACAAAATGAGTCTTTAGTAAAGAAGCTGTGCTCACAAAATGTTTCAATACTGGACCTTAGACGAACAGATCTCATATCCATGATATCTGTACTGAGTCAAAATTTTATATTACATGCTTGCGGAATGATAATACACTGCTATTCATCAAACACAAACTCTATATTTATTGAATATTCGTCGTTTCGAATTTTATCAGTCATCGAGCTTGAAGGAAAAGGCCCCCAAAGATTCTAAATAGAATTAATTTCTTACACTTCCAATTGTTCCCATACTCCCATCTTCATATCATGCCATCGCGTTCTCTCGCTCCCCACCCCATCGCGCTTGTTCTCCTTCTCATAAGATCATCACTACTCTTCCTCTCTCGATTTCTTGTGCTCCCTCATTACCCTTTCTCATTGATTTTTTTGCTTCATTCGAACTGGTTTTGTGTGGAGTCGATGAGTGTTGTCAGTTATTCTAAGATAGTATTCTCTCGTCCCATGTTACATAATTGTACTTGATACAGTTATGTGTCTCGAGGCAAGCTCTCAATAGTAAGCCCTTAGGGCTGCTGTGCAATCCTACAGTTTAAAGAAAGATATACGCAACTAGTAACAATTGTCTTATATTGCTTCCGATCTGGCGTTAAGTAACGAATTAGCCTTAACTGAATTGTGCTCTCTCACTTTAAAGGCTTAATCAATGTAATTCAATATACACATACTCTCATAATTATGTAATGAAAACAACCATTTGTACAAACATAAATGTGTAACATGCTTATACTCTAATCGATCTGAATTGGCCAAATCTACTTGAATACCATAACACATTAAACATTCTATTATTAAGTTCTTTGTGATTTATATCATTACAGCATATTATGTCTCTCAAATACAAATCTGACCAAATCATATAGCCTTAAAGAGAAGCGATATCCCACGACAAAAGAAAAGCAGATTGTAGATAGTGGCTAAATATATGTTAAAGGCAAATTGGGTCTATATTACCAACGTTTGGGGGTTTGATGATGCGTCGCCAATGTATATCATATTCCAATTATTGTTTTGTCATTTGAAGACTGAAACTACTGTACAATTATGTGCCTGCTACTCACACCCGAGCCAAAAGTCACAAAAGATTAAACAAATGCAATACATAACCCACAGAAGATGTTGATTGAAAATGGTTTTTGGACAGGAGCATACACCAGCAAAGTAAACATACTACTGTAAGTAACATGTCACTTCACACACATTTCACTACCATGGTCTTTTTTGGCATATCACAGAGTAAAAACCATATATTTCCTATATATATGTGCAAATTTTAATGTTCTCTTAAACTGATTTGTCCCTTTAATACTAAAACGTTGGAACCTTGTACATGAATCCAGTATATCATTTTAACTATATAGCTTCATTTGACTTGGTAATGATTAATTACAGAAGGAAGGAATTTTAATTGGTTTCTGGATTCTGTAGATTTTCACTAACAACACTCTTTGACATATACAAATGTTATGTACAAATAACTCTACTACTAATATAACAATAGGATTTTGACACATAATTTCACGGTACTTATTTTGTTGTCGAAAAACGTGCTACAACTAACATAACATAATTGTATCAGTCTATTTTCTGATAATGTTATTTCCTGCATGGCACAGTTTGGTTATATGCAATAGTGACAAGTAAAAACATCACATCGGTTAAGTTACTAGCCAATAATGCCAGTTTTCAAATGCTTTTTTACAGGAGCTGTGTATCATTTTCAGTATTTCCTGCAAAGTCTTGTGTCACACATGGTTCATTGCATTCTTCTGTCACACATGGTTCATTTCATGTCAAAGCGTTCTGGAAAATAAATTAATTTATATAATAAGATGAGACTCTAACAGAACTAACTTCTTTTAAAAAAATATCTGGTCTAAAAATGAATGTAGACAAAACTGAAATAATTTGGATTGGTAGTATGAAATACAGTAACGAAAGGATGCTTCCGGAATTCAATTTTAATTGGGGAAAAACTAAATTTACGCTACTTGGTATTGACTTTGATATAAATCTGGATAATATACCAAAACTAAATTTTGACAAAAAAATTGTTTAACTGAAAAGTCTGCTCAGCACCTGGAAAAAAGGAAACTGACTCCTATTGGTAAAGTCCATATCATAAAATCACTAATGGTTTCTCAATTTAACCACTTATTCATATCTCTTCCCAACCCAAGTGAAAAGGTTATAAAAAGAAATAAATACAATTTTATTTGAATTTTTATGGGATAGTAAAACAGACAAAGTTAAAAGAGCCAATATCATTCAAGAATATTTTAATGGTGGCTTGAAAATGGTAAATTTAAATGCTTTTATTAATTCCCTTAAATTAGGTTGGATCAGGAGATTATTCACCTGCGAAGGGAAATGGAAATCTATTTTAAAGGAACACATTGATTTTGATTTACTATTAAATGTTGGTGGTGAATATATTTTAAAATGTATTAACCTTTGTACAAATGATTTTTGGAAAGATACTTTTAAAGCCTGGTATAAATTGAACAGTTCCAAAGAAGTTAAAGATTTACAAAATAAATCCTTCTTAACAGAAAGTATCTGGGATAACAAAAATATAATTGTTGATGGTAAACCTGTTTTCTACAGGGCTTGGTATAGATTAGGAGTTCACACAATTGCTGATCTTCTGAAATATCAAATAAACATAAATTTTTACTATTTTTTGAAGAATTTTTACAAAAAATAGTTATGATAATTTTACACACCAACTTCCTTCAATTTCAAGGACTAAAATCTGCTGTTCGTAAACGTCTGCCTAACCATCAGCCGCAAAACCTATTAACAATTATTACCACTTATACGTTCATATGTTCCCAATTAAATATACGGATTTCTTTTCAAATATGAAAAATTCAAAATTTCTATATGCTATTCTTAATTAGTCAGAAATGAACCTAACATGTAAGCTGAAATGGCAAGAAGAATTTTTATTAGATGAAGAAGAGTGGAAGCATATTTATAACATTCCTTTTAAAGTACACAAAAACACTAAACATCAATGGCCATCTTCAGTTTCATTCGTATTTCTCATTAAAACAACACCTTTTCAAATTATTTAAGTATAGCTTGTAGTAGCTTAGCCCTATGTGTACTTTCTGTAAAATTCAGAGAGAGAAAATTGATTAACAATTTAATTGTGGGAATATTGAATAAAAATTAAATCAGAAAAACTTTGAAATCTTTGCAAAACTTTGGCCATCTTTATATTCTTTTCAATTAAAACACAACAAACTTTTCTTCTTGGTCTTGAAAACTAACAAATTAAAATGCATTAATTTTCGATAATTTAATATACTTTTAATCATTAATTTGGCAATACATTTACAGAACAAGGTGTTTTATCCAAAACCTTTGTAGAACTTGACAAATGAAGTTAACAAAAGTGTGTACCGTTCAAGATGGCTTAGGCTGTTGTTGAATCTTTTGGATTTCATAATCGATTCCGAAAAATAACAACACTTTGTAAATACCATCAAATTCAATTGGCCCCATTTGTTTATGATCAAGTTTAAAAAAATATGTAGAATCTGTTAGGTTCCCTGAGAAGAATTATCTGCAAAATGTGTTTTAGACCAATATTGCGGCTGTGGCGTATAAAATGTCATTCATATTGGATTTAAGGATCGAAGCCTGAAATATGTACAACAAAATTTTGGGACCATGTCAGAGATCAAATTTCATCAAGTTTCATGAACAAATTGTAAAGCACTTTCTGGCAAATTTGTAAAATCCATTATATGAAAATTTGACATCAAAATCTGCCGATTTTCAACATTTTAAGATTATAGAATATTTGGAATCAAACTTTGAAACACTATTGAGCACCTGGTGTCCAACCATTTATCATCATTTTTAAAATGTTTCTGCCAAAATAAATTTAAAGGTATTTGCAAACTTGAGAAAATTAAATGATTGAAATTTTACACTTCCATGCAAAATTGGACTAAGGGCAATTTGTTTTAATTAATTAAGATTATCAAATTGGATCATTCCCACTTTGTTGTGTCATACCAAAATTTCATTTGGATCGAAATTTTCGTTTCATAAAATGCTTTCAAGGTAAACAGCTAGGCCAAACCTATTAAATTTGCATAGAACTTCAAAATTGTTTCAATTTAAACTCTATTGACTTCCCTAAGAATGGCGGCCAATATTGGATCTTCGGATCGGGAGTCCAAAAAAAATATGCACAATTGATATTTTTTTCGGGACCATGTTTGTTATTTCATGCAAAGTTTAGTTTATCACATATTCGGTTTTTCATATGACAAATGAAGTTCAAAAAATTTTGTTTGTCCAATATTAACTTTTGTTGTATCCATGTTGGTTTCGGATATTAACTCCTGCTCAATAATGCACAAATTGTATTAGGGACCATTCAATTCCCTAATTATAAATTGCAAGTTTCAAGCCAAAATAATCATGGACTATAGAAACTTGATACAATAATTTAAATTGCATGAAAATTCTCGTAATTCATTGCTTGAATTGCGATACCGTTGTATCACATTTTGATTTCCAAACCGATCTGTATTTAAAAGTTATACAATATTCACTTGTCTGGACCTTGTTATCAAATTTCAATAATTTCAAAATTTGGACTTTAAAAGCATTCGAATGAAATCGGTAATTTCAGTAAGGAAGTTATGTTTCTATAATGAAATTTCAACTGTCCATCCATGCAAAACTGGAAATTTATTCCAATTTAGTGTACTTCATAATTATGCATATGAAATTTACAATTTCAATCATTAAAATGATATTATTTTAATTGCACAACTTAGGTACAGTAGATGAAATATCAATACATTGTTCTATATTAATCAAAATCCAAGATTTCTCAAACCGATCAGTTCCCATCCAGTATTCAACAGATAAGCAATTATACATATGTAATGTTCGTTCCAAATTTAGTGTTGATATAATTTACATCATGTTTCATTGTTAAATCCATTTCAGAATTTTGAGAATATTAGAAATTTTTCAAATTTAACTATCTATTTATATTCACTTCCGAACCGAATTCCCATTTCATTTTAAATAGGCTGCGGGTACAAAAATTAATGCCAAAACTAGTGATGGTGTTAACTATCCCCCCATAGGTCTTTTTGGCCCAAATCAATTACAATTCAAATGTAGTTTTGGACATCTCAATTACATCTTATTATTTTTATATATAATACCCTAGTGCATTTCTGTTTCAGGAGGTCAATATAAAATGGCCAAGTTCAGAAGTTCCCTAGGGGACACTAGGATAATTTCTGTAAATAATTTCCATTAGCTTGTATTTTTAACTAAATGCGAATACCAGGTATGTATCTGAGTTTATTTAATTTAGCAAATTACCATGGTCAAGAAATGAAATTTCTCGCACACTTAATAACGATTGGTAAAATATGCCAATTAGGTTAGACACTTTTGTTCCTCAGGTAATTTCTAAAAACTTTCGTGTTTATTTAAAACATCTCGAAATTTTACATTTAATCTTTAAAATGAACTTTGTCATTGAAACATGTTTGGCCGATACAGATTTTATATGTTTTCACACAATGCAGCCTGAAACATGAGGAGAACAAGTGCAAAAATATTTAACAAGTCATTCCAGAAAAGTGTACTGATATACAAGGCAAAAACATTTAATTAGTCATAATGGATCAGTTGGTATTTAGAATTATATTCTGACTAAAATTTCAACCTCAAATTCTATTTACAGTTGGTGGACTAAAGGTCACTACAACATTGTGCACAGGTGTAACTACATTTTGGGAACGGATGCACGAGTTTTAGACTAAGGTAGACACGGAGTGCACGAGGTTTAGACACCTAAGGTAGATCGGAGTGCACAAATATTAGACTACAGGTAGACACGGAGTGCACTACGTGTGAACACTATGTCCACTACAAACAATCGTGTCCAGGTAAAATATATCCACTACATCCAGACCACAGACAGACTAGATGATGTGCCACAGAAATATGAGAAAATTATGTATTTCTTAAGTCTATATTGGACTTTGACAGATATCAAATATTTATTGCGATCAGAAACATGGTAAATATTTATTGCAACATAAAAATTGCAAAAAATTAGCCTAAAATATCAAGTTAAATGTACTGTAATGTTTATTTGAATAGATACATATAAAGTAAAATGAATTTCAATATATATATTTATCATTTACAAATTTAATTAAATAAATAAGGACGTTAATTAGAATTGGTAAAAGCAAATTAACTGCGTTGCAAATTAACATGCGTACACGGTAAAAACCACATACTGGTTATGTCTCATCAATCAATGGATTTTCAAAATACCAAAACTGTAACTATTTTTCTTAGCTAGTGATCATTAGTTTTGGGGATGAAATTCTTTTTCGAACGCATAAAGAAATGATCACTTTGCGTGGAGTAAGATTTTTAGTGTAAGCAAATCGTCGCCAAAGAGATATATTTT
>NW_027187786.1:0-62960 GCF_041381155.1 Argopecten irradians
AACACGACTCAAACGTATCCTTACCAAGGATGGTGTTTCCTGTTGCACTTTTACCTGAACCAGTTTTTCCAATACACATAATTCGGAGCTCATCATCCTCTATAGCAGATGGAGATATATCTATATCTGTAAAAGTAATGATCAAGTAGTTACTAGAAGTATACTAGGACATGGTTTATTTTAGGTCACCTGACCATAGGTCATGGTGACCTATTGCGATAGTCTTTTGTCCGTCGTCATGCCTTGTCCATTGTCCATTAACATTTCCTTATGAACACGACAAATGATCATATTTACAACGAAGATCCAATAATAATTATTAACGCAAAGGGCAATAACTCCGTAAATTACAGTCGAATCAAGCCGAATTTCAGACTCGTCCGATGTTTATCTAAATTCAAAGTTTCATTAAGCAGAGTGCATATTGACTTAAGTTATCGTGATCAGAAGGTCCAATAATAATTATTTGTGCATAAGGCAATAACCGCCGTAAGTTAAAGTTAAATCAAGCGGAATTTCGAACTCGTCCGAGATCTTTCCAATGTTAGTCTACATACAAAGTTTCATTAAGTTTCAACGTGAAAAGGTGGAAGTTCTGGAGCCTTCAGACACGGAAATAAATCAGTGCACATGGTTTGTCAATCCGTTCGCATGGTTTTCTAATCTATGGAAAGCTGTGTAACGGATAAAAGAATTCGTGTTCACAGATTAGTAGATCGTGCAATCACATTGACAAACCGTTCGCACTGGTCGGTATTTTCTATGCATGGATTAGTAAACCGTAAAAAACCGTATGGAAAACGTGTGATAAAGGCCTGTAAGTCTCCCCCTTCCAAAAGTCTAAATCTCATACTATCAGGTAGGGCAATACTCACCCGATTGGTGTTTTTCATTATCCTTCTTGTAACGTCCCCCAACAGCATTCCCACCTACAAAGACAATATATACTGTAGTTAGGTTTTGGTTTTAAACTGCATGTACATAAAATCATTTTTCTTTTCACTGAATCTGTGACAATTCAAAACTAAAATTCCACTGTGGAATTCAGAAGACTTTTGCTAGAGAGAAGCGTGAACATTATTTTACTAAAATGCGTTACAAATTAGCTAACGTTTGTACAAGTTAATAGATGACTTTTTCCCACTAATATTCAATAATCTATTTTACGCGTTTTAAAAAAAATGATTACCACTGATGAAAATGAATAATAAGTAACGTACGAGGACTTAATGTCGTCAGGCACCCTAAGTCATCATATCGAAATCTCGCGAGATTTCTTTTTTACATTTCATGTCCAAAAAGTTTATGTGGTGTCAAATATTGAATTTTGAACGTATGCTTGAATTGAAAAAGAAGCAAATGCAACAAATAAATATGTAAAAGAAAACTATACACAATTGTAGAATAACTTCATTTATATAGTCTCATATCATGGCTAATCCACACACAACTATAGGGGGATATCTACACATACCCAATCGTGTCCGTCTCTGCATTCTTTTTTTGTCTGAAATTATTAAATTGTGATCATTATATATGTATGAAATTCTCTACATTAAGTGAAACCCATAGATGCATTAATGGTCATATGATGGTTAAAACTTATGATGTTAAGAACAATTAACCTTTTTAACTTTTAATTAAGGTATTAGCCCCTATTTAAAATAGTAACATTTTGTATGCCTTTATGTAACTTCTTAGCTGCACTTGTATGATACAATTTAATTTCAACCACCATTTGTATGACAAGGTAAAAAACGAACTATATGTGTATGCTTTTGTAAAGTAGAATCCGGTCTAATAAGCACTCTTTGGACATACTATCGACATTAGCAAACATTGTGAAATGGATATCTTATAACAAAAAAAAATTTCCGAATCCTGTGGACTTCCTGATAGAGGAAAACCGGAGTGTTCGGAGAAAAGCACCCACAGCGGTCAATACCTAGCCACTATCCCACATGGGATTCGAATTCGCGTCCCAGACGCGGTGGGCTTTTGATAATATGTCCTGTACAATCTTAACCACGTCGTTCCCAACCGCGGTCCCCAATACACAATAAACATATATGTTAAATAAAAAGCAGAAACTGTTTAATAACCAACCTCTAATGTGCCAATGCGATTTGTATGCTTAAACGTACCTGTATTTGCATTACTTATACTATATCTAAAAAAGTCCTTGACAAATCGCTAGTAGACAAAGTGTTGAACACTTCATAAAGGTAGGGCTGTCCTTAGATAAAATCTAAATCCATATACATGTATGAAGTAATTGTTTAAGTTTCGTGCGAAAACCTAACAAACCAGAATACATTTTCCGTAGTCGAGGTGACATTTGTTGAATACATATAATAGATTTCTAGCACGTTCTATAAAAAATGAAATTTTATGCTGAGCGCTAAGCAGAAGCTGAAACTAACCACTTTTATAGACTATGGTGTCTGACTTGGCCAGGGGACATGAATCACAGAGTCTACCTCACAGGAGCGACCAACAGTAAGGCGGTGTCAAAGAAAGAGGTTAGGAAGATAAGAAGTTAGCTTTAGGAAAAAGAGAAAATATGATATCCTAAATATAGTCATCTTTACGAATCATACAATCGGGAGAAGGTATAATTCTAAACCGCCTCGACCTGCATCGCACAAAATATTTGGATAACTGAATAGATAAATCAATAAATGCCAAATAACATTTTGGTGGCTGAGCTGTTATTTTATTCTGATTTACGTCCCAATCATCTAATTAACAGGGCTACACAGGTATAGAAAGTGGAGCACGAAGCCGCCAGAGGAACTGAAGAAAAATCACGACCTGCGATTTATAACTGGGATATGCCCAATATTGGTCATCAAAACTCACAAACCAATGAATGGAGAGTAACTACTGGTCATGTTCCCGAAACCATTTTTAAAGTAATAAAATTAATTGAAATTATACTTAATAAGATACATTTTACAATCGTTTTAATCTATTTAAATCAGTGTAGAAAAATATATGGAATGTGGAATGTGGCGACAGTGGTAGAAGGCGCAGATATGTTTGGCTAGTGACGATTGGGTGCCGTTAGATCGATGAAGTTCGGGAGGCCCGGATAGGGCACGAGTCAATAAATTGTCATGCTTTGTTAAATTGGTGTTTCTTTGATTTTTAAATAATATATATATAATACAGTTTAAACAAGCATAATCAAAAAGTGACATGTGAGAATCTAAGCATGAGACCCTATATGAATGCAATTTGAAAAGAGCAGAGTATATATTATCGAGAAGTGTTTAATGAATTATATGTTGTTGTACGACTCTAAGAACTGGATCCAATAGTTTCTAAATGTTTTTGTTTTATCACAGAATATTTGTCTGTAGAAGGAACATATAAAAATCCCCCAGACCACATATCAAATACGTCTATATCGTTTCTTGTCGGGAGCTTAGTAGAATTAAGAATGGAGATATTAATTGGTCCTTATGAACATTGATAAGTTTAGAAAAACCCTACAGTGTTCAACAACGTTAAAAATTGTCTTGGTAAACTGTAAGCTATTACCACTGGTTGCTTTATGATAACTATTACCTGGCCCAACTGATACCGCCAGACTCTTGTTCAAAATAATGAAACAGCTACATAATTGGTATTCAAACATTGGTGCTAAATAATATTCCCATTTTCTTTTACATATCTATGTGTGTGATTACTGGTTGAGTACGTAGGGGCCATTACTCTCATTGTAGCCTGAGGTTTTTAGGTTTTTTTGTATTCGCAATGGCGTAAACCTATTGCCTAATAAACCTTCGACAACGTCACGGAGTCAACAAAATTTATATATTATCACCCTCAGGTTAATATATTTTTAACATTTTTATTCACCGAAACTTGGACCTGGTTTTTTACTTTAAAAAGATTGCCAGGAGAGAAAGGGGTTTTCTTGTGTTGAATTATATCACGTCATTATTTTTCCATGTAAGGTCTTACTTTGAACTACAGTCGTGGATTTCATACGAATTCAATATCAACAATGGCGGGATATTAATTGTTTGTAAAAATGCAATTAAAACGATCCGATGTATGAAAGCGAAAAATACCTCTATGTCATAAGTGGATATGAAGGGTTAGGGATACATACTTACCCCTCCGGGATCTCACAAATTGTTGCAAAACCCTCGGCAAGCTCCTCGGGTTTTACTACATTTTGTGACCCTCTGGTAGAATATCTCTATCCTTCATATCCATATATGAAAGAGTCTTATATTATTCTATATCATGGTACAAGGAATGATCACCATATCAACTGTTAAGAAATCTTAATGTGTCATGTGTCATATTATTAAACCGTTGAATTTACAGTCCACTCTTATCTGTCTGATATATGCCCATGTTACACAACGCATAATTTAAAGAATGGCCTTTATGAAAATATATAATAAACTCGTTTTACATGGTCAAACAAAAAGATGTTTTTTACACGCTATGTTATACCCCCTCGACAATAAAATCACCATTAGCAGTGTACACAGGAGTAATGAACCTGATAATGTTCTTTGCGGCGCATAGATACCGGTTCTGAGAATTCTCTTATTTTTAAATAACATTGGCTGTTCGGAGAAATCACTTGCTTAAAGATCTAAATATCTTCTATTTAGTACCTCTCTACATGATATACACATTGAATTTCATTATACTGACAAAGTACTCACCACGAGTCGTATTCCCTGAATTCTGAACTAACAGTGTTAGCATTTTTCTCGGCCATGAGAAGTAACCAAAAATGTATAAGAGAAGCTAGCTGAAAATTTGCAATAGAAAAGTAAATAACTGAAAATTTATATATATTGTAATATATGTTCACTTACAAATTAGTGAAGAATTCTATTGTTAGCTATGTTGATCGTTATCGTTTTCATTTTTTTTATTATGAATTACACGATACTGACTATATAAAAGACATTTTCGCTTCTTGCTCACCACCACCATTATCATCATCAAGTTATCAATAATTACATCGAAACTAGGATAACTATTGTTATTTCAAACTCTTTTTCATAATTATGTATTTTTTTTAAATATTCATTATTGCAGTAAACAAGTTCAGTAGGCGAATGTAGAGGATGGGAACCCCTTTCAGGACAAAAAGGTACATTTCCGCAATACACAACAAAAAAAAATCACAGTGAATAAGAAATGCAACACAAAATGGAATAATGAAAGCAAAACAAATTACCATAATTACATGTATAAAATTGGCTTCCATATTTATCCCGTGTGAATTTTAATACTTATGTCATTAAATGTTTCATGACCAGTGTCGTAGTAACAACATAGGGCAATGATTGCTTTCCGATATGTTTCATCTGTAGTCATTTTACAATGTATTTTTCGTCAAGACCCGGAAAAAAAATTTCACAATCAATGCCCACTCAATAATAGTTTTAATATGATGACAATCGATTTTCAAGTTATAAGTGCCGTAAATTTCATACTCACGATTCAAGATGAACCTTTGATATTTTTTTGAGAATTTGCGATTACTTACAATGTAATAGGTTTCAATTTTGTGATTTTTGGCGGTACGGTACTGCCAAAATAAATTATATTCACATTTACAGTGGAGTGAAAATAAAACCATACGGTCAGACCATGAAGCAAAGTTATTCTCTAACAATTTCAATTCAGGTTTATGCAGTCGTATTAGGTATTATAAAGTAATTTCTGCAGTTATGTTAATTTGAATGATTTTCACAGCCTAATTCATCAAACCTGATGATTGTCAATAGATTACTGATGAAGAATAAATAACATGTCAAAATTTCACCCAGTTATGACACATATAACTTTAAATAAGATAGTATATTTATTTACAGTAATAAGATAGTACTTACATTGAAAATCAGGCAAAGCTTGAACGGGGAGAGAGTGATGTCCCATGAACCACGGTGACGTGGTTTACTTCGGCTCAGCAATATTGTGATTTTTTTCTTCAAAACAGTGTTTTTACAACAACATAAAACAGACAGTGTGTGTAAGTAGTTGTGAAGTGGATAAATCGCAGAAATTTGATGAAATTTTGCGATTTGAACTGATTGGTGATAAATACCTGTTGGTGAGCAGTGAGATCGTTATACATGCACAGGTAAAACATGGCGGACGGTCAGTCGGAAACTTACGCTGAAAAAGATGGTCAAAAGTGGTCAACACATGATGAACGATTTACAGCACGGCTATGAAGAGGCCAAGCCTATATTTTTATTGGAGAGCGACATTTTTTGGATTCACCACTCCCCAACGAAAAGATTGGCTCACACCACCAAGAAATATATAAATCGATCGGTTCTGTCGTAAAATTTATCTCAACTGATTACTCCCGCTCGGATAGCTGAGCTTTGGATGAGTTTTGGACATAGTGCATTGGGTGATAACTCAGGTACCAGAGCAAGAGCTCCAAATTCATAAAAGGGAGGGGTGGGTGGGTGCCAAATATTATCCTCTGATCTCGCTTGTGGTTCTCCTCTAGTCTATAGCAGAATTTCTTTGTCTTCTTTGCAGTACTTGAATATCTTATATGCCTCTTAATGTCACAAACCTCGCTTCTCGAAAAGTGAAAAGTGACAAATTTCGTAATCTCTCGCGTGATTTCAGTTGAGATATAAATTTATCTCAACTGATACTCCCGCTCGGATAGCTGAGCTTTGGATGAGTTTTGGATAGTGTATTGGGTGAAAACTCACATTACCCCCACTAGTTCCCAAATTCTTCCTCCTATAATCCCTAACCTCAACAAAACAATCCCAACAATCACATCCAAAACTCATCTAAACCCTGATATGACTTTAAGGAGCAAAAATTGTGAATATATCAACAAATGGTGAATTTTATATAACTATTACAATATCTGACCAATTGACGTTCTCATGTACCATAATCTATTTATGGGTTTTAATTGATAACCTAACCCACAAACAATGCATACACAACCATGAATGGGATGTTGATACCTACAGCATTACATGTCCACAATTAACACCTGTCTACAGTAACTAGAAAAAACAACACTTGACCTTGAAAACAAAAACAATTGTTCAAAATGGATTACTTCTCAGTTGGCCTTTGACCTTTCTCTACTTGGTCCTGTGACCGTCATATCAAGATTACAAATGCGTATCAGATTTCAAAATGATTAATCCTATTTGATGCGAAAAAGGAAATAAACTACAAAAACAGTTATTGATTACAGAAAATTACTTCTGAATTACTTCAAAAACTGCACATTTAAAAACCCATGTTTTATATATCCAAGTGACCAAGTATTAAACCAGGTGCAAGAGCATGACAATACACAATACTTCAGCAAAGATTAAAGGGTTTGCAATCTGAACTATAAAATTTATGAATAAATTGATGTACAGAACTAAAAACCAATAGTCATTTGACATTGAAATTGAATTATCTAAAACTATGTACATGTACGTGTACTCCATTTGTAAATAGCACACACTCTCAGTGACTTTAGTACCGTATTTACAACAAACATAGCTAAATTACAGGTTATCATTAACAGCAAAGTATAAAAATTTATATTATGATAATACAATCATTTCAAAATTCCAGTGTAAAAAATGTATATATCTAAGTCATTGCATTCAAAGCACCTCGGCTGCCAGAGTTAACTGAAGGCTGGACGTGTGGCATCAGGACTATCTAGTGCACTATACACCTGCTCTGCCCACTCCGGGGCTTCTGCAACATTTCTAAACTTCTTGCTCACCGTACCTCTCTGTAGGACTTTCCCAAACCTTGTATATCTCTCTAAACTCTGTTCGGAGGACCATCCCAATGACTCATAATATCCCCAGCATCATCGTATCCTGACACAGCCATAGTCACAGCAGACCCCCTCTTATGCTATGGGTTGTCTCCCCTTCGTCTATACCCATGTCTTTTAAATAGCCTTTTAGCCTGTTATACATAGAAGAAGTTGAAACAGCCTCCTCCAGAACAAGTTTTCTTGCCCTGTCCAATGGCCTAAACAGATAGCCATATCTCAAGTCTATACCTACCGAATTTGCCCCAGAGATATACTTCTCCAAACCTGTAACTGGACACACACTTCTGTTGTCCATTCTCATCACGGTAAACTCATTGACCTTCCCATTATTCAAGGTTTTACCTACTGTATGACCAAATAACAGACCAGCCCCATCCTCAAACTGATGAATCTCCTGCGTTAAACATTTTGCCAAATCATCAGCCCTATCCCCGCTGAAAAATTGCAACTTAAAGAAAGCCTGGTCTCGTAGAAGAACAAATCGTTCAGCAGGATTCTGGCTGCCTTTAGAAAGAAGATCATCAATGTGGCCAAAAACCTTTGTCAACTTCCCAAAAAACAAGGGCTTGGCTTGACTAACCTTTACATATTTCTGTACCCTCAAGCTACTTGCTGGGTTCCCAGAACACAAACCTTCGTCCCATTCCACCCCGAGTCCCCTCACCTTAAAGATGGACTTTAACTGACCAACAAGTGACTGAACTGTTCCCGCAGACAATCTGGACGGGCATTCGCATTCTGATGGCCCAACCCTACCCAAGTATGGGCAATTAACTGAATGAATTCGTGTCTTCCCTTTCCCATCCTTCTTTATAAGGAAATGGCAAATATCCTCTGGAGAAATACGCCTTATATTGCAAACAAATTATATCAAAAAACGCTAGCAATTCACGTTCCAAAGCTGATTTCTTCTGATTATAAGGAGTACTATCAATACTTCGTTCAAGCTCTGCGAGCCTGCTGTGATCTGTCGCTGGCATGCGAATCACTGACTGGGGGGATTCCAGCCTGGGCAGGAGGGCTCCAGGAAAATTACAGGAATAGGCGCTATTGGTCAAAGGGCAGCAAGAAGCACCTGTAATCACCATCGGGGTCCATGGTACCGGGAACACTACCGATCCCTGCAACATTGGAAATTGTAATAGCACCTCAACTTGACTACCACTATCAATATGCACAAAAATGCTCATTCAACTAATTGGAAATTAGGGAAAGGCAAGCCTGGCCACCATTAAGGGAGTACCTAAAGCAACTGGACTGAAGCCAGACTTTGATGGACCCAAAATGACACTAGTATCACCCGTTGTCCCCAGTTCGAGCCTGTCTGTAGCATGTGAACATAGCCTAGGCCACCATGAAGGCAACACCCCAGGTTTTGGAAAAACGAAAGTGCACTGCTTTGGTTTTTGTTCTATCAAGAACTTAAGAACAGAAGAAATTAGGCAATATGGGGGAAAGACATAAGGAAACCTCTCAGAAGAAAGGTCCTGAGCAAAAATGTTCACACCTGCAGACTCTGGTAATGGGTATGGGGTAAAATGGCGTAAACGCTGGCCATCCCTGTCTAGCATTGCATTAGAGTCCAGCGCTATGAGGTCCACAGTGTGGGGACCAAAAACTAATTGAACGCGACCCCAAACAGACTCCGACAACTTGCAGTCTGCCACAGACTTACGCCGGGATTCAAGATCTGCTTGGTTCTCCGCTGATGGTATGTACTGTAAGCGTAGGTCAATATTGCTTCTTTGTGTTATTGCAAAAAAATCCCCTTTATCAGATCATTTTAACTCTGAGCTTCGACACCACTGTCCTTCCCATGCAGCCACCACAGCCTTATTGTCAACATGTGCATCAACCCTATGGTTTTTCATGCTCGCCTCATGGGTGGCAATAGTTTTTAGCACATCGTCTGCCTCCTTAATGTGGATAGGGCGGTCATCATCTGTTGGGAAGAAATCCCCAATGCCTCTTTGTTCTCCAACCACTGCTCCCCACCGAAACAAGGAAGCATCTGTTAGGTTGCTATACTAACCTGGAGATGCCTCTCAGCTCTCCATGGCACCCATTCTGTAAAAGTGCCCATGAACTCCCAATGCTGAATTTCCTCTAGGAGCTTGTCATCTAACATAACTGGTCGACTGTTCTTGCTTGCCCTACCGATAGCCTTATTGACCTCCCGAATAAACAACTTTGCACCAGGAACCGCTAGCATGAAAGAAATACACTTTCCGGCGAACCGTTGTAAAGTGTTTAAATCAACACACTGACCCTTGAAAACAGAATTTCTAAGTAACTTAAACTTCTCAATCTTGATGGGGGGAATACGAAAACACTGATTAGCCGAATCCACCAACATCCCAAGAAACTGTAGGATCTGGCTGGGCTGAAATACAGACTTCCGTAAGCCGATGAAATAGCCAACTCTTACAAGAACTTCACACACTATGTACAAAGCAGATGTTGCTCTTTGAGGATTACCACATTGATCTTTGCTCATTCCACCTTGAGCTGTAACCTTAATATTGCAAAGGCAGTCCAAATTTATATATTGATAGTACTGGCAGGTTTTGACATTATGAGCATCCTACCCCATTTCCTATATCTACCCCGTATCTTAGTTGATTAATAGATTACATGTTATACACATGTCAACAGTATAAATTAGTTGTATCTGCTGGCTGGTGTAGTTGAAAGATTTTCAAGGAAAGGAATGGCTTCGAGTGGATCTTCAGTGCAATGTTTTCTATGGAATGTGTATAATGGACAACGTTCTTAAGGAAGTAACCGATCGGTGTTTCCCAGCCAGTCAGATAACTATGTATACAATTATCACTTTTACAAAATAATTATAACTTAATAAATAACTATTCTCCTCTCCTATACTCCTCTATCTTTCCCTTTTCTCCTTCATTCTTAAAATAGAAAATTTTGATTAATATTATATATATGTATTGTCTTCATTGCTGTCCATTATGTATATATTCATATTATGTATTCGGGAGAGGACGTTACTAAGTTGGCAAAACTTGTGTCCCAATCCCTGTTGTCAATAATTTACGACAATAAAAATATGTTTAAAATCAAAATCAGATGTTGCTCTTTGAGGATTACCACATTGATCTTTGCTCATTCCACCTTGAGCTGTAACCTCATCAATCAACCTGTCGTCGATATACTGAAGACAGGGTACACCAAGCTGCCTACAGTAGCTTGTAACCGACATACCAGTCATTTGGTAAATATAAGCACTAGCTTTAAATCCAAAGGGAAGGGAAGTATAGACAAGGTACCATCCCCCAAACTGGACACCAAAATACTTCCTGGAGTTCACCGAAAGACTGATGTGGTCATATCCAGACTTGTCGTCAATGTTCGACATATACGAACCCTTAGGGATAACCCGAGGAACTTCCTCCAGTGTATCAAGGGTAAAAACTATTGTCCTTGATCCAAAGATTAAGAAACCGCTCATCATGACAGAGGCGAGGTTTACTAGGTTCAACTGTGAGTGGCATCACCAAATGGTGATATCTACGAATTATTTTTACGACAAATTGATTTTGAAGCAAAAAAAAAAAAAACTCAAATTTTTGTCAGGATAACAATTGAGGATATTGGGTTTGCTCGAAATATTTGGCATGTTCTCAATTTTGTCCACACTTTTAAACCATTTTTATAAACATGCTATAAGTATAATCTTATAACAGATACTTTTTCAAAAAAAAATGAAATCCGGGAAAATAGCATTTCATATGCTGAAATGTAGCAAGGGAAATTTTCTAAAAAAATCAATATTTGCCCTAGTTGACCATAAATTTAAAATTGATCATAGACACCATGATAAAACAACAGTTAGTGATAGACTTTTTTGTTAACCAACATATGTACTCTAAAATTATTGCATTTTTATTCCAGCATTTTCCCAAACAGTACAAAAATGTCTAGATATGACTAGATATGCTCTATTGGAAAGAAGTATATTTTCGTCAGCAACTTAAACGCAAAAGATACAAATGAAGATTATCCATCATCTCTCTTATGTAGATAAAAACTATTTTAAATTGAATTAAAAATGATTAAACGAGGGAGAGTTACATTTGATTTTCATACAAAATATGTATAATTTAAAAATAATACCAGCACCACAAAGGCTGCAATCTTAATTTTAAGCAATCAAACGGCTTTTATTTCGAAACAATGGCAACAATGAATTTAAAAACTGTTATTATCTCATTCGGCATAACCCATATGTACCAATTTTCACTAATATATAATAATATCTAAATTTTATCCAATCAGAGACCTCCATTTTGTTTCCATGGCAACTAGTCTTCTAAAAAGTGATTCCATGTTACTCAGCATATTTTATAACCCCTATATATCAATTTTCACTTAAATCTGACAATCTCTAAATTTCAACCAATCAGAGGCCTCCTTTTCGCTTCCATGGCAACCGATCTTTTTGAAAGTGATACCATGTTATTCAGCATACCTCGTAACCTCTATATACCAATTTTTCACTCAATTCTGACATCATTTAAATTTCAGCCAATCAAAGGCCTCCGTTTTGTTACCATGGCAACCAATACTTTAAAAGGTGTTACCATGATATTTAGCATCTAAAATTATTACTGTACACTGATTTTCACTTATATCGGACTCTGGAATCATAAACTGGAAATGTATAACTAGGTATACAAAAATGTTCTAACAAAGAAGTGGTCCGTTGCTACATGCACTCTCTATTTTTAAGTCACTCAAAATCTGTTTTCCCGGATTTTAATTTTGAACCTAATTTTCACATAGACAGAAAATGTCATGGGAGTATTTTTTAGTTGGGGGTAAAATTGTGGACAAAACCAGTAACAGGTTGATATGAGATGACAAAGAGCAATGTTTCGTTTTCGTTTTTTTTTCCAAAAAGTGTTACTTTTTCGTAAAATGTTTTATTTCAAACAAATTTTTTCCGTTAAAAATCTAAAAGAAATGACTTGAATATAAAGTATATGATCTACTCAAATGATTTATGAATAAAAAATGTAGAATATTTTAACAAAAGCTAACCTTTTTTGGCATGTTTGTGCAGGTAGTTTTTAATGAAAATGACTATAAAGAATTCAGGCCTTTTGGGCCTTTTTAAAATCACAAAAGGAAAAAGAATTGTTATCTTTAAGGGACAACTGGTAGTACTTTCAATTTACAAAGTTTCAGGAAAATTGGGCTGTGGACAGTTTCTATGGGATTTTTAACATTAGCTTGAACACTACCTTTAAATATAAAAACACATGAACAAGCTCTACAAGCGTCGATTTTATACACTGTTTTCAACAAAAACATTTAATAAAACACACTTATTTTTAAACTTATTTCAAACTTATTTTAACCACATTGACACATCATACAATTGATGCCCCCGTGATGGAGCGACATGACGATTTGACCACCCGAGAGTCGTTATGTCACCCGAGGGCGTAGCCCGAGGGAGACATGACGACTCGAGGGTGGGCAAATCGTCATGTCGCTCCATCACGGGGGCATCAATTGTTTTATTATACGAATATTACTGTTTCTATCCAAATTGGACTTCTGGAAAATATTGAAATATTCTGTTTTAACATACCAGGTTAACATCGGTGTTTGCACCAAATGAAAAAAATGCTAGGTAGCAGGATACATTATTATACATTTATTATAAAATAAAACGTAAGAAATGTAACAAAACACTCAAACCACACAGTGTATGTTGTACTATCGTTTTGGGGTTCTACTTTGATTTCCCGTACTTGTTGAGCTTGCGGGAGTATTCAGAGTAACACGTAGGTATGCTATTAGTACATTGTACATACATTTCCGATATGTTCAAGCTGTGGCTAGGAAGGGGACAGGGTTGGTACTTACATCGTAGATTTCAATAATATGTTTATCATTAAAATGTTGCAAATGTCGAGCAGTAATGTAAGCTTTAGGCCTAACGTAAAGGAAAATATACCGTTACCATAGGTACATGTGTCATGCCCCGTAGTCTAAACAACTGTCAGACCGTCTTCGTACATGTACAAATTATACACAAGAAACAGAGATAAAGTGATGATTAAGAAATACACAATAACATTCAATTAATGCTGGTTTAGCCTACTTTAAATCATGTGTTAATCTGATATAAATGATACGTATTGTAAACCAGAGCAAACGATTCGTCCTGAAGCCGCCATATCTCTTTTACCCGGAACCTCTCTAGAAACACCAACAGTAGTACGTTACAGCTAGAGACTACCCGGATGAAGCTCACGCGAGGGTGACATAACGAGGGCGACATAACGATTCGGGGGTGGCATAACGGAATTTCAATCAATGTAGCGCAAATACAGATGACATGACGATTGTTTTTAATCACGTGATACTGTATTGACTAATCAGAAAGCACTAATACATGGATGAGGTATAATAACATAAATTATATATGACGACTAGATCCTGATGATGACTAGAATGTAACGAAAAATACATTATTGTAATAATGCTGATTACTATTGATGCTCTGGACTGCAATAACTCTTTTATGTTGATTAAAGTAAAATTTCTCAATTCATTCATAATAGAACAATAGATATTCTAAGTTAAACCTCATGATTCCCCATGATTGTATGTTCTATAATAATCATCAAGTTTGAATTGTCGGCGACCCCAATGTTGATTGTACTACGCTACGCTACACGTGTGATAAGTGTAGTGTATACGTAGCGTAGTACAATCAACCATGCATTGGTCTCCGAGGATTGGACTGACCTGAAAAATAATAACATGTACCGTATAGCCGGTTATTTCGCCTCTGGTCCAAACTTTCCCTTTTTTTTTTACTTATTCCGAGACAATTAAACATTTTCCTACCATAAAATTACAGTTCTGTGATCTTACGATAAGAGTAAACATTATTACTTATTTACTAGCATATCATAACTTTCGCAATCTCGACACTGACCCATAAATAGTGAAAATAACATTCCTGTTAAAATTACCGGCTATAAGGTTTGTACTAAACCCTGTAATCATAGAACCATTTTAGACAGGACTGAACCGTCGTATTTGTGGAACTCCATAACCTGCCTTTCCACATCCAAGTACAGACAATCTTAAAATGGTAGCTATTAGAGTTCAAGCAACAAAGGTATTGGGAAAGAACAAAAACACCTGGCTAGAATTATCTATGTAACATATGTTGGCCCATCCTCGATACTCCAAGGGTTTCGAACACTTACGATCTCTACACCCCTGGATAACTTCACAGTAAAACTGAAGGCAGCTCAGAGGAAACAAGAGATCCCAGACTGATCTTGGCGCCCACCAAAGAATGATCTATGTCTGATAATTGAAAGAAGAGATATTTTCTCTGCTTTACAAACTTTGACTACCAAAACCCACGATGGCGACCGGTCGGCCATTTTGTTTACCGATCGATTCCAAAATACAATACGCACAACTAGGGCCGGTCCGCCATCTTGTTGACTGTTCGGTCCCCAAAATGCAATATGCACAACCAGGGCCTATGGGAACATACATACGAAATTTGAGACATATCCCGTCACCACTTTTTGAGAATAGGGAGTAACAATCTTTAACTATCAATATCCATGATAGCGGCCAGTCGGCCATCTTGTTGACTGTTCGGTCCCAAAATGCAATGTGCACAACTAGGGCCTAGGGGAACATATTTACGAAATTTGAGACATATCCCTTCAGTACTTTTGAGAAATAGCGGTAACAAATTTCAACTATCAAAATCTAAGATGGCGGTCGTTCGGTCATCTTGTTGACCAATCGGTCCTAAAAAGCAACATGCACAACTAGGGCTCTAAGGGAACCTACATATGAAATTTGAGATAGATTCCTTAAGTACTTTTCGAGAAATAGCGGTAACAAATTTAAACTATAAAAATCCAAGATGGCGGACGGCCAGCCATCTTGTAGATCAATCAGTCCCAAAATGCAATATGGACAACTATGGCCCTACGGAAACATTTTTTTTGACAAATAGCGGAAGCAAACTTAAATATTTAAATCCAAGATGGCTGTCTGGCGGCCATCTTGTTGACCGGTCAGTCTCAAAAATGCAATATGCAAAACTAGGGAACCTACATATGAAATTAGAGAAAGATCCCTTCAGTGATTTCTGAGAAATAGGGGTAACAAGAATTGTTAACGGACGGACGACGGACCGTGGACGAAAGGCGATTTGAATAGCCCATGACCACCATCTGATGAAAAATCTGAACCAATCACAGGCCAGAAAAAAAATTATGTAGAGATTACAGGAAGAGCGACGCCCAACTTCAAAGCCATACAGTCAACCACAGTGTATCGTTGATGCATATCAAACGATTTAGTTACATGTTCTATTCTGTTGCCTCCAGTTTTACTATGAAATTGTCTAGGCCCTGGAATATCGAGGTTGATGTTGGCACATTCATAATAAAGTTAAACTAGGTCAACAAATTTTGGCGTCATTTCAAGCCAGTCTAACATTAATAACACAGGAAGAACTTAAAAAATATGAAAAGATAACATATATATATATACCAGATACTATGCAGTGATGGATATATTATATGGTGACTTGTACAAGTCTACATATGACCTACGTAATCAGATCGATTATGAGAACAGCTTAATGTATCTGGCAAGCCAACATAACATTTATTCAAGGAGCAATGTCGATCCTTAATTTCAATGCATGTATTTAAGATATCTTGAATACGATAGAAGATATTTATATGAACGAGATATCTTATTTAATTAAAAATATCGTTGTTATATAAGATATCTTGAATACGATATTATATATTTATATACTATATGAAATATCTTATAGAGAAATCAAAAGGGATTCTTTATAGGATCGTATATAAGATATGTCGTTCAATTTATTTATGTATATATGATATCTTACATAATTAAAATATCGTTGTTACACAAGATATTTTTAATAGGAACGATTTTTCATGAAAGGGCCAAAAGGTTTTTAATTTAACAAAATCTCATTCTATATAAGATACCTTAATTTGTAATTAAATATCCCATATTCGATACAAGATGCAGGATCTTATATAGAAAATTAAACGAGTTATCTTATATATAATACGAGATATCCTATTAACTTAAATAAGATATATTATCTAATTTCTATATCATAAATCTTATATGCTATATATACGATATCTTATATAATTATATAAGATATATTATGTAATTTGATTAAACACGGGATAGACCTCGCTCCTGTTATAAATGTTAACTGCCTTATCACATGCTGTATGCTGCAGTAATGTTAAGCTACGTTTCTAAACCTCATCAATCTTAGACTGTTTCGATTTGACGTCATAGTTACTTTGGTAGATGACTGGAGTGATGTTCCACTGATTGTTTCTATACACACCACAGTATGTAAATATATCAGGTTTGTACCAAAGCTTCCCGCGTATGCCAATGGCACGGATACCGCTTTCTAAAGCTCTCACTTTATCCATATCAAGAAAGTTGTCGTTGTAGATACATATGACATGACTTGGATTATCATTTCCCAGCATCTTTTCAATAGTCATTGTGGATACTTTTGCATAATGACAACCTCGAATGTAGCCGTCAACGATGGACCGAGCAATCTTGGTCCACAGTACATCGACCTTGACCCCAGTTGACTCAGGAAACAGCATCCACTTCCCAGTCGTAATTCCAAATTCAACAGCTAGATCAAAAACAAGCTGTTTAGTTATTTCTTTTCCAGAGGAAATTTCTTTTGAGAATTTAGCCAACATCCTCTTCACATGTGGTGGATACATGGTTTCTTCATCATCTGTTGAAGAATCGCATTCATCGTCATCAGTTGACGAACTCTCTTCCTTTTCCTCTGATGAGGAATCTGCTTCATACGTGTCGCTGTCGGGCTTCTGTTTCTCTTTATATCGTGGTCTTAAGACCCAAACAAACTCAGGTATGTCATCACTGTAAGAAAACACATCTTTCTTAACTTAAATATTTCACCAGTGACAAACCCAAGGGTTTCCTTACTAACTTATGAAATAAATAAATGACTGTGTATTAAATGAACAAGCTTCAATCACCTGACTTGACAATGTTGTTTTTAATGTAGCAAACTGTACTGAACAAACCTCAATAACAGCGATGAAAAGTATTGAACATTGCTCAGAAAACAAGGTACTCAAAGTACTACCAAATATAATTTTCAGCTAATATTTGGACTTTTAAAATTAAAACATATGCATTGTAAATATTGTAATTCTGAATATGTTGGTAATTTTGTATGGTGAATTAAATATTAAAAGCTCCTCTTGATTCGTGAGTATGAAAATTATGGCACAAATAACTTAAAATTCAGCTATTAGCATATACAATTGTGCCAAGTTGCAATAAAACTTAAAAAGATTGCTTGAAAGAAAGCAAACGACAAACAAATAATCCATGCAATACAGTTTGGTTGTGTAAACCTACCCTTCTCTGACCTTAGAAGGCATGTTAGCTTCCAACCACATGTCAAATGGTGTTCGGGTACGTCCCAACAACGTAGGTACAAGCAGATTCCACGGTATTCTTATAAAAATCGGCGGGGTCAATAGAGAGCTTCGTCAGCTTGGTGATAAACTGCTCAAAAGTCAATTTGGCTGTAAAAGGAAAGATATAATAAATGATAAATGACAAAGGGTTTTCATTACTTTTTGAAGTGGAATACTCATCCTCGATACTCCAGGGGTTCCGATTACCTACGATCTCTTCACCCCTGGACTATTTCATAGTTAAACTGGAGGCAACAGAACAGTACAGGTAATTCAGTCATTTGATGTACATCAAAAGAGCCGTATAACGGTACACTGTGGTCGACTGTGTGGCGTTGATGTTAGGCGTCGCTCTCTCTGTAGTCTTCAGAGGAAATCTTTGCTAGCATGTGATTGGTCAGATGTTTTCCGCTGAGCTGCCTTCAATTTTACTATGAGATAGTCCAGGGGTGTAGAGATCGTAAGTGATCGGAACCTCTGGAATATCGAGGATGTGGAATAGTTAACAGTGACACATTTTTATGAGTATTACAACGTGACAAATCAAGATAGTTTCCTTCTCGATTCACAATTTTTGTATAGAAACTACCAATGCTTGTTGGTTTACACTATAGTTCCAAAGGTCCCAAGACAATTCAGCAATTTGTTATTCGGTTTTTTGGTCAATTTCAAAATGAAGGTCAGAAAGCCAGCAACCAAGTACCGTCAAGAAGTTCTAGCAAAATGCACGAACATTTACATTATATTGCACGTTAAAAAACGATTGAAATCTCATCTTGACATTGAAGCGATTAATTCGAAGCTGTCAATTTGCCATAAAAGGCGCAATGGGTAAGATACATGTACATTGTAAAACAGAAAGGAATTTTAAAGCCTATCTGACCTTCCCACTATATCTATGAGAAAGAGTTGGTGGAAAACATCAAAGATAACATCAAGATTTGTTAGGAAATACGTAAGAGACAAAACATGAATAAAGATGTCTTTAAAAAACGTCGAGAAAGCTGATGGTATCAACAAAACCGTAACACTGCCAATGAAATTAATACATATTTTGGACCAGTCTTCTACCAGTCTATCACTGATGAGCCATCCGAATTTTGTAAGTACACGGTAACTGTATTGAAGTCAATCAAAATATCGACAAAAATTTTATAAAGGAACTGGTTTAAAAAATCGCCAGGCCCCGATATTTTCCATCTCAAATTAGTGACAGCTATTTACGAAGAAATTGTCGGACCTTTAGAAGTTATATCCAGAAACATATATTAGAGAGTATGTGTTTTCTGTTATATCCCAAAAGTCATCATGAAATGAAAGCAAAATTCCAGGAGATTGTCATACCATTATTAATGTAACTCCTTTATTTAAAAGTGGAAACCACAACAAAGTTGTACCGTCCAATTAGCCCGACATTTATTCATACATAATTATACAAAGAATAGTCCGGGACTAAATATTGGACCGCTTAGAAAGAAGCAAACCTTATTAAAACGAGCACTAATTAAACATGTTTCAGGACTGATTATTTATCGTGTACCACAAACCTATTAGAAGTTTTACACAGTTGCACTTAAGTTATTCACAAGTGTGAAATCATTGATACATTTTCTCTCAAACTTAAAATTCAGGTGTAAAATCTGGTTAAGTAAACGACCAACCTAACATTGTTAAATATATACCTAGTACTATGAAAATGTTCGTAGATGGCTCAAAGCTTTTAGGGAGAATATTTACTTAATTGAATCACATGAACTTCAGTCTAACATTTGAAACATTGTCAAATGGACAACAGACAGCAAATGACCATTAACAAGCTTACAGTAAGTGTTGCAAGCAACACATGCCTTCTGTCGTCAATTACATTTTCTAATCTTTGGCAAGTTATTATTGCTTACTTATGCTATCATTGTATGAAGTTTGAACAAATAATGTTGATGTGTTCTCAAGTTATCATTCGGAAACTAACATTTGTGAAATGATCTATTTTTTAGTAACAGTGGCTTTTGTAGTTGACCTTTTGACGCCAAATTCGATCCCAAGCTAAATTTTCTGATATGCTACGATTGTGTGAAATTTGATCAAAATCCGTTGATTTATTTCTAAAGTTATCGTCTGGAAACGATTTTTTTTAAAACAATCTAATTATAGTAACAGTGACCTTTGTAGTTGACCTGTTGGCCCAAAATTCAATCCCACACTGTATTTTCTCATATGCCACTGCTGTGTGAAATTTTATCAAAATCCATTGATGTTATCTAAGTTATTCTCTGGAAACTAATATTTTGTGAAACAATATATTTTTTGTAACAGTGACCTTTGTAGTTAACCTTTCGACAACAAATTCAATCCCACACTGTATTTTCTCATATGCTACCATTGTGTGAAGTTTGATCAAAATCCGTTGATGTTTTCACAAATTATCGTCTGGAAACTAATATTTTGTGAAACAATCTATCTTAGTAATATACAAACGATATATTTTGCCATTTTGTTGGCTGATCAGTCTAAAAATGTAATTTGCATAACTAGGGTCCTAGGTGAACGTACATATGAACTATGAGAAAGATCTTATTTTCTACATGTAAGTGGAAAAGAATTTCCCTTAAGTTAAAATGTTCCACCTTGGGGTTTCAGTCCCATTGAAGTCTCGTTTCCACAAAGATCAAATATAATTTATCAATATCTGTAGCAAGTTGCCAGTTGCAAATTTGGTCAAAATATTAAATTTCTATTTTTAGTAGATTTTTTTTATACGGGGATTTTAAGAGATGGCACATTTGGCGGTAATGGTAATTTGAGTACTTTTATTTTTTACTCTAAAATATTGAAAAATAACAAATATTCAAAACGGGCAAAAAATTGAGCACACGGACCCCCCAGTTTCCTGCCTGATTTAGAAGGAACAACCCTTTCCCTATTGATATGCAAAATATTAACAAAAGTTTAATACCAGAACTTTTTCTGTAAAGGGTTAAATTTGGCATTGATGGCTGAAAATGGTGCATTTTGTAGCTCAAAATTAAGAGGTAGGGGTAGCATATGTTGTTATTCTGAGTAAAAATATTAGTCTTAATAATCAAAACTAGTATACATGTATTTCTAACGAAGACTACTGGAAAAATAATTCTACAAACATCCATACATATCAAACACCTCATTAAGAAATTATGGCTTATCTCTTGTGCATATGGTCAAAACGGCAAAATTCCCATAAATTCTAATATTTTGTCAACTAGGTACCTTTGAGTGACAATAGCTCAAAAACAAGCACACAGACATCTGTTTTTTCTTCCATTTTCTTTATAGTATGGACTTCTATTTTTTAAAATCTATATGAGAAAAAAAGTTTATTACAAGAAAATTTGACATTTCAGAGGAGTACATCCTTAAGAGAAGAAAGATTAAATGTTAAAACGGCTTGCCATATTAAACAGGTTGGGCACAACTCTGCATATGGGTAACAATTACCCATTTGAGTAACAGTTACCTGTTTGAGTAATCAAGAAGTTACCCAAATGAGGAATTCTGTAAAAAATGAATGAAGCTGTTTTAAACTTTTTTTTATATCAAAAATGGCGTCATAATTTTTACATCATAACTTTACATTATTAATCAAGATGGGACAAACTTCATTGATTCAATTTTGGTAGTTTACTTTGGATAATAAATATATATCTACATGTATTAGATATGCAGATATCTCATCAAAAACATACAAAGACATACAGTTGTGTATGATCACATCGATTTTATCGACTTTGTTGTGAACAAGTTGAGGTAGCAGTGTACAGTAAGACCGAATGGCCATGGGTGAGATTTTTATTAAGCATAAAGCCCCTGTTTTATTATATGCAAGAAAAATAAAAAAATGAATATGTGCTAAAATTGGTGAATTAAATCTAGAGACTTATATGGAGGGTTCACATTTGCATAAAGAAATTCAACTAAATGGGTTCGAGATTAATGGTTTAGAGGGTATCCAAATGTGCGTCTAAGACAGAAAAACTCAATTCTGTAGCAGCAGAAATTGATAGCCACGGTACGAGGTAAGATTTCTCAAAAGTTTAATGATATACCTATGTCGAAATAATCTCAGTTTCACTGTCACGACAGTGATGCTTGGTTTTAAACTGTATTAAAAAAATTCTAGTAGAGGGGGTGTAATTTTGGGTTGAAAATGCCAATTTTTGCAATTTCTAAAGGTAAAAAATTTGTTTACCATGATTTTTACAGGCTCACAAAACAACAAAAAGCAGACCTCTCCAAAAATGAACTCTGCATGACAATTGCAAATGTTCTGTAGATTAAAAATATATATACTTTTATATAGGTGTTATTTAAGGTTAAAAAGCTGTGTGTACATGATTAAAGCCTGCACATTATTTTGCTGAATTTTTCAAATCTACTGTACACTGCTACCTTTTGCGAAAGTTTTCCAACTCTACATATATTGGATGATTTACATATAATAACGTTACCGAGACACCTCTATCACAAGAGTTCGCTTCGCGAACGGGCTTTCGGCAGCAAGATAAAGTTAGACAGTTATTCGTTATTCGTTATTCGTTATTCGAATAACGAATAACTGTCTAACTTTACTTCTGGCCAGGTAAAGTAAAGTTGGACAGTTATTCGTTATTCAAGTGTCACCTGTTTTGACGGATGCAGCGAAATTATATATAGTCTTTTTTTTTTTTTTTTTTTTTAATAATTTGTAGAGGGGGTGTAATTTTGGGTTGAAAATACCAATTTTTGCAATTTTTAAAGGTAAAAAATTTGTTTACCATGATTTTTACAGGCTCACAAAAACAACAAAAAGCAGGACCTCTCCAAAAATGAACTCTGCATGACAATTGCAAATGTTGTGTAGATAAAAAATATATATACTTTTATATAGGTGTTATATAAGGTTAAAAAGCTGTGTGTACATGATTAAAGCCTGCACATAAGTTTGCTGAATTTTTCAAATCTACTGTACACTGCTACCTTTTGCGAAAATTTTCCAACTCTACATATATTGGATGATTTACATATAATAACGTTACCGAGACACCTCTATCACAAGAGTTCGCTTCGCGAACGGGCTTTCGGCCCGTTCGCTGCGCTCTCTATAAGATATGTAATTGGAATCTCGTTACTATATAAGATATCTTGTATAGAACGAGATTTCGTAGCATTTAAAACCAGAAACTAATTTCTCCCTCAAGCATCATTCTGAGACCTTCGGAACACATCTTGGAATCATTCGCAATGGCGGGGATGACGCTGAATATATAATATATATGATAATATATATATTTTATAGGATTCATTATTTTTTTTAATATAAGATATCTCATGTCTTATATCACAATCAAGATATCTTATATATATGCATTGAAATTAAGGATCGGCATTGCTCTTTGAATGAATGTCATGTTGGCTTGCCATATTATACACGTACATGTTGAATTGATCGATTCATAGCTATCGAACAATTCAAAAGCACAACGTTTGCATGCCGATAGAAGGACAGTATACCAATATGTAATATTAAGATATTTTATGATATCTGCAATGCATTATGTAATTGATAAAATACATATATATATATTACCTTTTTTGGCCAGTCCATCTCGATTTCCCTGCATGTAAACGTATCTCTTATACTTTAAAACGGACCATATGGTGTAGATTGTAAATAAATCGTAAGACATCATCAATAACAGTTTAAAGTCCGCCTTTGAAATACCTTCGTTACTATCAGTTCCTTGCTGAGCCATATATCTTCTGTCAGCAATATCTAAAGAAGCCTTGTCGTTATTTGATTTATTGATTTATTCTTTCGTTGCCAAAATATATGACTTAGCGTTGGTCCAGAAAAAATCACGGGATGACAGTTTAAATCAATTTATTTATCAAGTGCATTATCGTCAAATCTTGTTCAGAATGAATGTACGTGCCCTTTTATCTGCTGCCGGTATATCTACTGTGCTGTATAGTTAAATATTTGTCTACTTTGTCCCGCATTACTGTTCGTATCCTATTATGTAATCGTGTTCGGTTTTTATATCTTGATAAAGGGGCAGATCGCCTCGGAAATTTGACAATTTTTTGGTCCACACGGTTGGAATTACTTCCTTGTCCCATATTTACCATTTGGAGTAATTTGTATCCAACAGACTTACGTTTGATTGGATCCCGTGTCATCTGGAAAAAACCTGTTTATATTACTTCTTTGACCCTTACCTTCTGTCATTAGATATTTCCGTTTCTTGACCTCCTTATCAGATATACCAATGTTTGATATTATAAAGTAAGTAAAATGTATCTAGCCATGGACATGACTTCCGCTATCTGTCTTAGATTGCTTTCGTAAGGTGATTATCATGAAAATTTCTTTTGTAAAATTCTAGCTAAATGTAAATTTGCATATTACAGAGTTATCTGTCCTTGTGGATAGGTTTTGATTGGACGTCATGTGTTTGCGAGCGTAACGTCATACTTTTCGAGAAAACGGCGTGAATTGCACTCACAAAATAATGACGTAATAATCGATACCTACCCGCAAGGGAGCTAACTCTGTAATATGCAAAGACGAAATACTGTCTAATATGGGAGTTTCGAGATCCCAAAACGACGTGGGTAAAGTATGATTTATCATCGATTAGTCCTACCTTCCGGTGATTGTGACATCTCACAATTACCGGAAGGTTGGACTAATCGACTGTAAATTGAATAAGTTAGATAAGTCATCGGAATTGGAATTGGAAGGAAATAACCCCATGGAAATAACTCCTTGGAAGCTCCGCATGTGACCGGAAGTTGACGTCATTTGCAACGTCTACCAACAATGGCAACGATGTTACTTATCATTATTATTTTTATTATTATTTTTCTATTTTTGGGCAGTCATGAGTTCTTTTACCGTATTTTCTTCAATTTTTATTTTAATTTAGTTTAGTATTATTTGGTTTCTGTCAACGTTAAGGTAGTTTTGGGGGTGAAATACAGTAGCTATAGTTTGAAAGAATACTTTATCCGTATAGTGTCTTCTTGTGATAGGGGAAACTTTAACAATCGTTTTAGTTTGCCATGTCACTGAAATATATAACCAAGTCTACCGGGAGGCAGTACAGCCTACCCAGTCACATTACACTGATAACAGGAAAACCAAATATTCCACCTCCTGTAAGCTGTAGTAGTGGAAAACATCTAATTCTTGGATGAGAATTTTAGTGGTATTTTCACAATAAAATCATTTACTGGCAAATCGCGGGAAACAAATGATAATATAGCTTGTTCACAATTCATTCAAATCTCCAACCCATAGGTGGATGGATATTATTATCAATTGATTAAAATACAGATCCTTATTATCACTACGTTTGATATGAGGATCTGAGAACATCCCATTAGGGGTCACGTCAGGATGACCTTTGGAAATGGCCAATCAAATTAGCACTGCCAGAATCTTGACTGGGGACGAACTAGTTTGAAAAAACTGTCCAAATAATTTTCTTGTACATATGTCATCTCGCCAAAAGTGCACAACATTCTAAATGTATATGCTTACTGGACGAAATGGCGTTAACAATTCACGTAAAAGTAGAAAATGTATTTTCTTGATATTCTGGTAAAGGATATCGGGTATTGTCGATCCAACGGAGTGGTTTTTTTTTCAATTTTTTTTTTTTTTACAGTACAAACATTTCATTCCATACAAATAGAGTGATGTGAATAAAAATTTGTGGCATCTGCAACAAACATATATACACTTCAGTGTTTTGGTAAGAACTCCAGGGATAACATATAATACATATATAGTATCGATCCAATATAATCAATATTGAATGAGGACGGAGGAAGAGATATTTTTGTTAGTCTGTTTTTTTTTTTTTTTTTTTTTTTTTTTTTTTGTAATGTGAACTTCATATATCTTTTCTTCGGCTCGCTGTAAGAAGCTACACCAATGTTGATCATTGTAGACACAACGTTGAGCTTCTACTGATGTACAACTATTATAATGCTTCCTTAATAATGATAACCATAGACTATCACCTGAATGCTGTTCAAAATGCTTAAATAAACGATTGTTCAAAAACACATAATATACTGTTTTTCTTCAAACTTTGATAATAAGGGCTTAAGCATATTCATCAATGTATGTGAAAAAAAGAATATCTGAATGATATGTAATGTAAATGTTTTATGAGTACAGGCTCCACCGCTGACAAATGGTATTTTTTCACTTTCAAAAACAGGAGCAAACACTTTCGTATTTTTCTTCAGTTACAAAAGTTACTTACTTTACACCATTATCACCATTGAAAAGTTTGGGTTACTTAAAGATAGAACTATTAAAAATAATTAATTGCATCCCGAAAAAATTCCGTCACACTATGTCCTATATGAAATTAAGTACTGATTGTACAAGCACCAAAAGTAAAACGAATTATTTCATATGCATTTTTGTGTTAATCAGACACATATAAAAACGATTATACATCAGTTATTGTTCAAATGATAGGTATCGTTTATGCTCTGTCGGCGACGGAGCATCTTTAATGAAACATAACATATTTAGAAAACCAAACTATTTGTATCGATGATAAAATTATCGTACCAGTAAAGTTGTATGACTTTGGTAATGTTGTCGAACTCTTCCTTCACTACATTGTCGGTTACCCACGCAAACCCTACACTCCGCAGGTTCCTTCACTAGGGGGTCGACTTGATTTCATCTTTTTTCTGTGTTCACAATTGCTTTCGTAATTGATCATAAATAAACTAAGATATTTTTCACTACACAAGAAGAATCATCAAATTGACAGTATAGGAATGACTATTAGTACTATAATATAAAAAACACTTCATTACAAACAATACTATGGTATCAACACTTGGACCGATTATCTATTGTATATCGTTATATATATATAAAGTATCACTCTTATCACAAGCCAAGGAAAATGTAATATAGAAATAAATGGAAAGTTATATATACAAGTAACGTGACGCTATCCTAATTGGAACGCTACCCAAAATGGGACGCTTTTGAAATGTGTGATACAGACTTTTAAGTGTACAATCCAACCTAACAATAACTGCCCTGAACAAACATTATGGTGGTGTATAGTAATTATGACAACTGTTTATGTCATTTTCTTTCGTATTGCTTATTATCTCTATCAACACATGAAAATAATTAAAATGTAAAAAAAAAGAAAGAAAAAAAAACGGGAAACGATGGCGTGAGACAACCCTAAAACATATAGTTTAAAACTGGGATATTTCATAAAAAAAAGTTCGAATCTCAAATTTTCTTTGAATGAATTCAAAAGTCTTGTTTATGATGTCTGGATATTTATTTCACAGTGCTGGGAATGTAGGATCACGCAAGCTTCAAAAATCTCTATTTATAATATATGCACTGTTGACAATTAAACAGATCATGAAATTAAACTGAAGGCATGAATTATTGGAAAAAATCTGGATTCAATCACAAGGTAGAACACTTAAGAATTATCTTTAAAAATGTTCCAATTTCAAAAACGTTCCAATAACTAACGCCGTATATAGAACATCGATATTTCTTGTTTTGTGAATTATCAAGGGAATTAACTCTTGATTCTGTCTAGCTATCAGTTTGATGACACGGGAATGTATTCGTGTTAAGAAAATCACAAGTTCTATGGAATGTACATTTCGTTTAAAAACAAAAATCAAAACAGAATCTGTACAATCGCAAACATATGTAGATGACATATACCTGTTGAATTATTACAGTGACACAAGAAATTGGAATTCAATCGAATTTTAAGAGATTTTTTTTATTCAATTATGTACAATTATGCCAATGACAACTTGTAAACTTAATTCGAAAATGAAACTTCTGCTATTTTCTGATAAATATCGGTATCTGCAATGCAACAATGGAAGGATAAGAGGCGTTCAAGCAGATCGAGCCTCCATGATCAGTTGCTGCTCGTTTGTGACGGTTAAACAACCGTGCGATCCATAAAATTAGTGGCAAGATTTTCTATGCAGAATTGTAATACTGTTTGAAGCTTAGAATCAGATATGTCGTAGAGACAACAATATCAGGCCAAATTTCTTTGATGTATTTAACAATCTAGAGACCGAAGGCCATTATAAGATACCAATAATACCAATGGTATTGATATAGTTGACAGATCAGTAACCCGGAGCTTTTAAAAAGAATCAATACCTCAGAAAGTTTTCCAAAAGGCCACCAGCTGGAATAGTTTAAAGTATAAACTTCATTTGTCTTATAACCACTAAGATAATTAAACGAGACCAGGAAATTAAGACAATTGGTGAATTAATGACTAGAAAAGTCACAACATGCTACAATATCTTATCTATTATCTTACACTGCAATATCATTTGTCACCGACATTAGCAGCAATACATAAGGCATTGTCGTTTCTTATAAATCAATATATACACATGTATACATACACATTTTTATACATAGAGATAAATATGAAAACTTACTTACATGTATTTATATAATAGGCTAATAGACAAAAACCAACCATTGAAAAATAAGGTGTATAAACGATTGCGCCAAAGATGGATTTTTGCGTGACGGTCAATATATAGCGAAGTTCATAGATATGTAAAGTTTCTAATATATATATAACCTGAAAGCTAATGTTATAATCCAACTTTCCCGTCTACTAAATTTTCGATTTGCATTTTAAAGCATATTTGCGGAGGTTGAGTATCGCGGATTTAAAATTAAATGGAAATACCTTTCAAAATAATTGTGGAAGATATTAATTCGCGAAGAAATCTTTCGCGAAATTACCGTGGTCGTTTTATTCGATAAAAATAATTCGTACACGAAAGAAATCTGGTTCACAGTACGTCCTGTTATGCTTTAAATATAAATTATAGGTATAAGTGAAATGTCAGAATATTCAGAAATGTTTAAATGAAAATAAAAAAACAAGGAACCATCACGTTAAGATGTGCGTATGATATTTTGATAAAATGGCATACGTTCATTGTTAAAAGGAAAGCTACTGAACCTGATGATGATGTCATGAGCAATGAACCCTTTAGCACGCATTTACAATTTGTTTCAATTTCAAATAGTTGAATTTGTTTGTGGTTATTATTAAAAATCAGATGGGCACTTGGTGCTGACTAGTTTAACTTTGTATTCACAACTTAATTTACCTCCAAACTTAATCTAGTTTTTACGTGTAGCATAAATCTTTTGATTTCTATATATAAAATATTAAATTTATATTTACCATCTTTACTGGCGGAATCCATTGCAGTCTTTCGAGTTCTGCAATGAAAAGAGAGAACTGAGCTATACATATACATTTGTACGTGTATGATTCTTTCTTAAATCCCAACCTAGAGTGACAAACGGCTTGTAACGTTAAATCCTAGCAAAACTTAAAGTATCTGGATGTGTCATTAACTAAATGCTAATAATCAATATCCACTCATTAAAAAATATGTTTTTAGACGTTACCGATCATAAGTAGTTGGTGTGCGAATTTTAATCAATACTATAATATTCCTCTGGCCCTTAGAGGCCGTGAGCTTTTCTGCTGCTGAAAGTGCATGGAAAATATAATCGGAAGCGCTGAAAACTTATCTGCTTTAATCATGGGACCTGTCATGAATATCCAGGTCACATTTTGGGACATGTCGCATTGTTAAAGAAGAATTAGAATCTAGATGGTAGAAATAAAAACACAAAACTACAAAGTTACCTAAAAGTAAACGTCATGCCAATTAAATCATTATGTCGATTAAACTAACACAAAAATGAGCAGATGTGTAAATTGTATAAATTGAGAAAATTCACAATAAAGGACACAGAAACTATATAAGTGTTCTATTTTATTGTTCATGGGACTAGAAATATAAATTGGATATATGCCCAGAAGCACTGTTAGAGACAGTGCAGTTAATAACATGTTTTAGCATACACGAAATAGCAAAAAAGTACGTAAAATATGATAATGTAAGTGAAAGAGTTGTCTAATAAGCTATAATTAACACTTAATGGCAGTCCATGAGATGCACATCCTTTACGACATTATTGAAATAAAAATACAGACATTAAATGTCGAAAATCTATAATTTTTATTTCAATAACTTTGCAAGAGCTGAAGACGTGTTCCCGACAGCGATGAAATGTTAGCTAATTAGTTAATTACAACTTTCTTTACTTCGTTTATCTTTTTCTGCAGCTTTTACTATTTTGTGTTTGCTATAATACACATTCTATAACCTGTTTCTTACAGCACTTTCACATACAATGTATATCCAATTTCACCAAGGCAACATGGCTACGTGCGACATCTCTAGTCCCTTATTAATACTATACATGTACTGTATAACACACATGCTGACCACTTATCTTTCGTTATCATTGTTATCAGTCTTTCACCGCCGCCTTATGGATGCCTACAAATAGGCTTCCACATTTCATACCAACACAACGAAACATTTTCAAACAAAACTCCTGATCGAAATGAATGAACATTTGGAGAGATATCAATACACTGGTGTTGAAACGAATATAAAAGATAAACAATAAAAATGGCTTTGAATTCAAATGTATCTCTTATTTAATATATCATGAGCTTGAAATAATTAATATTCCACTCGGCACACCGTCTACTAGTGCTAATTAATTTGTGGAGAAACCTGGAAGACACCTTACAAGCATTTATTTTTGAAATTTTTAAAATTTTCACGACACTGAAATTTATTGATTTGATTTAAAGTAAGTTGTAAATTGTCTTTTGTTTGATATATAGAAAGCCATTGTAAGCTCATTTAAAATCCTCTTTCTTCGTAATCCATACAAAGATACTTATGTTATAACTTTCATTTGGTCTAAAGACACACTCAATATGTTTATGGATGTCAAAATAATTGCCTATGCTTAATTGTCTGATTATTTATAATATTATCTTTAAAAAACATCTTTTTACATCTGCTATGTATTTAATTTTTGGGCGTCTGTACCTCCTTTCTTTGCACCTATCTTGATATGTTACTCACCACCACAAAATACCAACATTTTAAGAATTACATTACTTACACTCATTCAAAGTAAAATAAGAGTCCAAATATCATGATATCTACGTTTACAATGCAGTGAAATGAGTACACACAGTCAACCCAAGAAGCCGAATTTTTATGGTCTACCGCAGTTCCCACGACAATTACCGTCTATATGTGTAATTAAAAGCCCTATTTGATAGGTGAGTAATGAAAACTACGGCACATAGAAATGTATAACTTTAGCAAAAAGTTATAAAAGAATAATAGTTATCACAATGTTTAAGCATTTCAGACATTGTACTTTACCTTTCCATGGGTGCAGGAAGTGTACCTTCTGCTAGTCGATTCTGGTATGCAGAAACAACTATATGACCTCAACTGATATATTTCTGCGAAGAAACTACACTTGACTGTTCGTGGTACATTTCTTTATCTCACAATCTTGAGACCTCGAGACACGAAAAAACAAGCAGCACATGTTATATAATAGTTATCTATATCCAGATGCATTCATATTGTTTTTGTTGTTGTTGTTTATATAATATAAACAACCGTACTTTAATAAGAGCTGTCAGGAACAACTCATTGAAGGACTACATATTTTAGTGAAAGAATAAAAGGTAACTTAAGGATCATCTTGGTTATCTGACAGAATCTATTGAATATACGTATATTTTGATACAATATATTTTTATGTACTTATATAATAATATTGTACAATTAACGATGCTCCACCGCTGACAACTGGTATTTTTTCACTATTAAAAACAGAAGCAGACGACTTAGTATTTTTCTCCAGTTGCATCCCGAAAAAATTCCGTGACACTATATCCTATATGGAATGAAGTACTGATTGCGCATGCACAACAGGCGAAATAAATTATTTTATATTATTTTTTGTGTTAATTAGGCATACATATACACGATTAAACACCAATTATTGTTCAAATGATTAACATCATTTATGCTCTGTCGGCGGTGGAGCATCTTTAAAGGGACATAACTTCAGTGGTGAATATATGATATCCTATAATTTTAAGGGATTCAGATGTGAAAACAGCTCAAACATGTACACAAGTATTCTAAATGGTGCACGCATGTTGTTGGGTCCAGGATCAAATTCCTTTTCGATTGACTTTCTACTGGATTACAATGTATTTCGAAAACTGCTAATAATTTTCAAAGCTCTGACCCTACCATAGTCTATACAGAAAAAAAGCAAACCATAAAGTGTATTACGTGTTTCCTTTATTTTATTTTTTTTTTCAAAAACCTTCCATTTTTTTACCTCCATGATTGTCAGTCATAAGCGATTTTTCTATATTAATTTAGCGTGATTCGTCAAAGAAAAATGTCCATTTTACCCACTTTCAAAGAAAATTTCTCCTCAATTAAATTTTTGCACAGTGATAGTGGCAGATGTAGGCCAGTCTGACATGAGTCATATTACGATTATTGGAAATTTTGTGTTATTCCAGTATTCTTTTTTTTCCATATTCTTCTGAAAACCCTGCCATTAGCTAATATGACGTTTCCCCTAGATGAGAATGACCGTTAAGTCTGACAATTGCACTTTTGGGTTGGAGCTCCTCAGACGGGAATGCTCCCAAATGATTGGCTCCGCAACATATAAGAGGGTGTGTAGGTAGTACAATAAGGCGGCCTCGCCTGTCCCTTCGACATCATTTAAGATGCATATCATTAAACATTATTTGTCGTTTTATAATTTACACTTACAATTTAGCGAATAAGGAAGTTGGAAATTTCAAACTCATCGATCCAAATATTATTCTTAACCAAATCAAAACTGTATGTAACAATATATTGTGACAACAGTGCATTGTAAGATTTTGTATGTTATGTAAAACATGAAAGTTTATCATTCAAACGCATTACCTTTTATTCCATTTTCTCGTCATAATGATATGTTCTTGAGTAGATCTTGTAATAATTTGTGTTGGATTTTTATTTATAATCGCAGTAAAAACGGCTTTAGTACGCTTGATTCTCTACTCTTCATTAACAGTCTTAGGGGAGCACCTCGTACATCAATTTAAAACTCTACAATGTTAAAAACTGTTAAAACGATGTCACACTACAACGAGCTTAGATTATGCAAAAAAATATTATTTGGTATTCTGTTTCCCCATATGAAAAAAAGGGAGTTGTTTATTGATTATTGTCTGATTTATGTACACCACGGCCTTGTAAGATGTTCAAACCTTTCACAAGCCTGTAATTGCTAGCAAGGTATAAGTTACTGAATAGGTCTCAATTCTTCCTCCGTTTGGTTAAAGTAAATGCTTGACTTAAAAACAAAGATCTTGGGAACGCTCCTTAACGCCAAACAAGACATAATGATGGTGATTTGACATACCAGACAGACCGGGTGAGAAATATGTTTTATATCAGAATACGCAATCGTATAAACTATTGGTCAAATGCTAAACATGTAATACACATGGTTTTTTTTCAAACTAAAATAATAAGGTGTTTAAGCATATTAATCATTGCACATGAAAAAAGAATACGGGAATGATATGTAATGCAAATGGAATAATCTTTTTATTATTAAGGGATGATATCGTCTTATGGTTGAATAAAATACAAACTGTTTGTTTCGATAATAAAATTATTAAGATCTTACGGGTATAGTTGTCTAATTTTGGTAATATTGTCAATCTATTCGGTCACTAGGGGATCGACTTTCTGTGTTCACAATTACTTTCGTAATTGATCATAAATAAACTAAGATAATTTTACATTAAAATTGTTTATTTAACTAAGCACAAAATGAAAGATTAAACATGTACACAATTTAATGTATTCTTAATTGACGATATAACAATACTATATTACCAACAATACGATTGCAAATTTAATATGAAATTTAATGGAAAAGTTCTTTATAACATGACGCTACCCAAAATGGAACAACGAAAATATGTGATACAGAATTTTTAGCGTATAATTTAATCTAACTACCCTGAACAAAAATTGTATGTCATTTTCTTAATTTCCTGTATTTAAACATGAAAATAATGCAATTGTGAAAAAAATCCAGGAAACGACAATTCTAAAAACATCATATATTTTAAAATAAAGAAAAAAAATAAAATAAAAAACTGCATGGGAATGGGATTTTGACTTAAATATAATCAAACTGTATTTATGAGGTGTCTCAAACGTGCTAAAACACAGGCCTGGATCAGCTGGAGTGTGGGATTACGTATGCTTCAAACCTTTTTATTTACAAATAAATGCACTGCTGAAAGGTAAAATTATGAAATCAATCTGAAGCATCTTTTTGTGGAATGTTAAAAGAAAAATCTGGGTTCAAGCGGTAGAATCTTTTTACAATTATCTTCAAAAACTGTCACAATTTCCAATAACCAATGCCGTACATGGAACAAACAAGATTTCTTCTTTTTGATTCTTGTTGTGAGAGTTATCAAGGGAATTAACTCTTGATTCCCTCTAGCGATCATACCCTAGCTATTTGATGATACGGGAACAAAACCACAAGGATTGTGCATTTCGTTTAAATCAAAAGGGAATCTGTAAAATCCCAAACAATTGCAGATAAAATCTTCGTTTTAAATTATTACAGTGAAACAAGAAATTGGAATTCAGTCCAAGTTTTAGGTTTTTTTTTAAATTATATATAATTGTACCAATGTCAACATGTAAACTTCTTTCGAGAATGATACTATTTTCTTACAAATATCGGTAATAACTGCTACGATGCAACAGTGAATCAGAATGAGCCTCCATAATCAGTTGCTGCTCATTTTTGACGGTTAAACAACTGTGCGATCCATAGAATTATTGATGAGATTTCCTATGCAGAATTGTAATGCTGGATTATCTCCCCCTGGTTTGAAGCTTAGACTCAGATATACAACAAATATCTGGCCAACTTTTAGTACTGTATATAATATTCTAGAGACTAATTAGATGGCCAGTATAATAACGCCCATGATATTTATATGGTCGACAGATGTTTAAAATAGAATCAGTATTTCAGTAATTTTATCAAAAGCACACCAGCAGTAATAGTCAATTTTAAACTTCATTTGTATGTCTAAATACCACTAAGATAATGAAACGGGACCAGGAAGACAAATTATAAATTTACGCTTCAATTTTCGATATCCTATTTACAATGTGACACTGCAATATCTTTTGTCACAGACACAAGCAGGAATACACAAGACAACAAACAATATTAGTATATATGTACAACTGATTTACATAGTTATATATATATAAGTTTATATGTATTAAAGCATATATTATAACAACAATCTTCCATTTAAAAATAGGGTTTTGAAACTCCCCATTGTGTATTTGGATGACGACTGATTGGCCAGTATATAGCGAAATTCCTACATAAATATATATGACCTGAAAGCTAATCATTCATAGATAATGTTGATATCAATTTGACGTTATAAACCAACTTTCGCATCTACTCCATTCCCGATTTGCATTTTAAGGCATAATCGCGGAGGTTGAGTTTAGCAGAATTAAAATTAAACAGAAATACCTTTCCAGATAATTGTGTAAGATATTAATTCGCGAAGAAAACTTTCGCGAAATTACCGTTGTCGTTTTATTCGATAAAATAATTCGTACACGAAAGAAAGCTGGTCCACAGTACGTCCTGTTATGCTTTAAATATAAATTATAGGTATAAGTGAAATGTCAGAATATTCAGAAATGTTTTACTGAAATTGATCCAATTCCATATTGTCTACCCTGGTATAGATTTGAGATGAATACGTAATACTTTTCAAATTGAATCCATAAGTTTAGTATTTTAAATTATATACACTAAAATACTAATACAATGGCCTATGGAAAAGTCATTGACTGGTTGGTCACTAACAAAACTACAATGTCAATACTTGTTATCTAAATATTATGTGTAACCTTGAAAACATGGAGTGTAGAAATGGAAACAAACAGTTACCATAGGAAAACCAAAGAAAGAAGAAAAAATACTCAATAACATGGACTTCAAAACTTACCACAGCAAAACAAGAAATGATGGAAATCGGAGAGCCACCATTTTGGTGACGAACATCAACATATAAAATAAACTCCAAACTGAGATATACATGTAAAGCATTTGATGTCAAAAGTCGATAAACCCGTTTATCGTCGGTAAAGTTCAATATGTTACCGTATATGAAGCATATATTTAAGCTTTTAAACAACTTGTTAGTCAGAAATAGAAGGCATTAATTAAATGTACACGGCACACGACAACAGCAGATCAGTATGTACGTTGTATACAGAAATAAAACAGTTATGATTCCAATTATAAAATAATACAATTGGAACTACGATTTGAGCTTTGAAATTGTCTAATTTCCCTGTTGATTCTTTCTTTAGTTCTTTCCCAGCATTCTCGCGCGTATTTCAATTCTCTCTGTCTTCTGTCTCTTTCCTCTTCTCGTGACACCATCATTTGTAACATTCGTTGTTCGGTTCCCCGTAGTTGTTTACTGAAAGGTACCTCTTGTGTCCTTTCCGTTTCCCTATTGCGTCTTCGGCTATCTTCAAGAGACTGTTGAAGCTGCCGTACCTGTGAGTTTAATCTTCGTTCCCTGTCATTACTTGCTTTTTCTATTCTCATCCTTTCTCTACTAAGTCTATCAATATCCTTCTGGTGATCTTTCTGCAGAGCTTTCCGTATCTCTGCTTTTTCACGTTCTTTTTCTTCTTTCTCTTTACGTTTTTCTTTTTCGATTCTCAATGTATTTTGCTTCACGGCCGTTTCGTACATCTCATTGGAATAGCACTTGCCACCATTCACCTCGGTGATATCGCACACCATATCGATCAAAGCTCTGGCATCATCCTCACGCGATTGAAGCGACTTGGTGTTATCAAATGCAAGGTATCTACGACTACACTTCTTCAGGACCTCCTCTAACTCAGGTGTAGCGTCCTGCAAACAACTTTCTATAGTTTTACCATGTCTTTCTAATTCATCTCTGCCTGTAAATAACAATATCATGTGATTGTATACACCTTCTCCAAATATATTGCTAAAACATTGAATCGCCTTCTGTTCTTCTGGTGTGAATCTCCCAAATTTCATCACGTATATGACTGCATGGATTCCAGGTACCGTCATCTCGATGCATTTCACGATCTCCTTTGTCACATCCTCGTTGGACATAATGGTATCAAACATGCCTGGGGTATCCACGATGGCTATTTTCTTCCTAAAGCGATTTACTTTTTCTACCGAACATTTTTGTGTGACAGATGCCAGAGCCGAACACGACTCAAACGTATCCTTACCAAGGATGGTGTTTCCTGTTGCACTTTTACCTGAACCAGTTTTTCCAATACACATAATTCGGAGCTCATCATCCTCTATAGCAGATGGAGATATATCTATATCTGTAAAAGTAATGATCAAGTAGTTACTAGAAGTATACTAGGACATGGTTTATTTTAGCAGATGGAGATATATCTATATCTGTAAAAGTAATGATCAAGTAGTTACTAGAAGTATACTAGGACATGGTTTATTTTAGGTCACCTGACCATAGGTCATGGTGACCTATTGCGATAGTCTTTTGTCCGTCGTCATGCCTTGTCCATTGTCCATTAACATTTCCTTATGAACACGACAAATGATCATATTTACAACGAAGATCCAATAATAATTATTAACGCAAAGGGCAATAACTCCGTAAATTACAGTCGAATCAAGCCGAATTTCAGACTCGTCCGATGTTTATCTAAATTCAAAGTTTCATTAAGCAGAGTGCATATTGACTTAAGTTATCGTGATCAGAAGGTCCAATAATAATTATTTGTGCATAAGGCAATAACCGCCGTAAGTTAAAGTTAAAATCAAGCGGAATTTCGAACTCGTCCGAGATCTTTCCAATGTTAGTCTACATACAAAGTTTCATTAAGTTTCAACGTGAAAAGGTGGAAGTTCTGGAGCCTTCAGACACGGAAATAAATCAGTGCACATGGTTTGTCAATCCGTTCGCATGGTTTTCTAATCTATGGAAAGCTGTGTAACGGATAAAAGAATTCGTGTTCACAGATTAGTAGATCGTGCAATCACATTGACAAACCGTTCGCACTGGTCGGTATTTTCTATGCATGGATTAGTAAACCGTAAAAAACCGTATGGAAAACGTGTGATAAAGGCCTGTAAGTCTCCCCCTTCCAAAAGTCTAAATCTCATACTATCAGGTAGGGCAATACTCACCCGATTGGTGTTTTTCATTATCCTTCTTGTAACGTCCCCCAACAGCATTCCCACCTACAAAGACAATATATACTGTAGTTAGGTTTTGGTTTTAAACTGCATGTACATAAAATCATTTTTCTTTTCACTGAATCTGTGACAATTCAAAACTAAAATTCCACTGTGGAATTCAGAAGACTTTTGCTAGAGAGAAGCGTGAACATTATTTTACTAAAATGCGTTACAAATTAGCTAACGTTTGTACAAGTTAATAGATGACTTTTTCCCACTAATATTCAATAATCTATTTTACGCGTTTTAAAAAAAATGATTACCACTGATGAAAATGAATAATAAGTAACGTACGAGGACTTAATGTCGTCAGGCACCCTAAGTCATCATATCGAAATCTCGCGAGATTTCTTTTTTACATTTCATGTCCAAAAAGTTTATGTGGTGTCAAATATTGAATTTTGAACGTATGCTTGAATTGAAAAAGAAGCAAATGCAACAAATAAATATGTAAAAGAAAACTATACACAATTGTAGAATAACTTCATTTATATAGTCTCATATCATGGCTAATCCACACACAACTATAGGGGGATATCTACACATACCCAATCGTGTCCGTCTCTGCATTCTTTTTTTGTCTGAAATTATTAAATTGTGATCATTATATATGTATGAAATTCTCTACATTAAGTGAAACCCATAGATGCATTAATGGTCATATGATGGTTAAAACTTATGATGTTAAGAACAATTAACCTTTTTAACTTTTAATTAAGGTATTAGCCCCTATTTAAAATAGTAACATTTTGTATGCCTTTATGTAACTTCTTAGCTGCACTTGTATGATACAATTTAATTTCAACCACCATTTGTATGACAAGGTAAAAAACGAACTATATGTGTATGCTTTTGTAAAGTAGAATCCGGTCTAATAAGCACTCTTTGGACATACTATCGACATTAGCAAACATTGTGAAATGGATATCTTATAACAAAAAAAAATTTCCGAATCCTGTGGACTTCCTGATAGAGGAAAACCGGAGTGTTCGGAGAAAAGCACCCACAGCGGTCAATACCTAGCCACTATCCCACATGGGATTCGAATTCGCGTCCCAGACGCGGTGGGCTTTTGATAATATGTCTGTACATCTTAACCACTCGTCCACCGCGGTCCCAATACACAATAAACATATATGTTAAATAAAAAGAACTGTTTAATAACCAACCTCTAATGTGCCATTGATTTGTATGCTTAAACGACCTGTATTTGCATTACGTATACTATATCTAAAAAAGTCCTTGACAAATCCTAGTAGACAAAGTGTTGAACACTTCATAAAGGTAGGGCTTCCTTAGATAAAATCTAAATCCATATACATGTATGAAGTAATTGTTTAAGTTCGTGCGAAAACCTAACAAACCAGAATAATTTTCCGTAGTCGAGGTGACATTTGTTGAATACATATAATAGATTTCTAGCACGTTCTATAAAAAATGAAATTTTATGCTGAGCGCTAAGCAGAAGCTGAAACTACCACTTTTATAGACTATGGTGTGACTTGGCCAGGGGACAGAATCCAGAGTCTACCTCACAGGAGCGACCAACAGTAAGGCGGTGTCAAAGAAGAGGTTAGGAAGAAGAAAGTTAGTTAGGAAAAAGAGAAAATATGATATCCTAAATATAGTCATCTTTTACGATCATACAATAGGGGCAGAAGGTATAATTCTAACGCTCGACCTGCCTCGCAAAATATTTGGAACTGAATAGATAAATCAATAAATGCAAATAACATTTTGGTGGTAGCTTTATTTATTTTGTTTACGTCCCATCACTAATTAACAGGGCTACACAGGTATAGAAAGTGGAGCGAAGCCGCCAGAAGAACTGAAGAAAAATCACCGACCTGCGATAAATACCTGGGATATGCCCCCTATTGGTCATCAAAACTCACAACCAAGAATGGAGTACTACTGGTCATGTTCCCGAACCCATTTTTAAAGTAATAAAATAATTGAATTATACATAATAAGATACATTTACAATGTTTTAATCTATTTAAATCAGTGTAGATAAAATATATGGATGTGGATGTGGCGCAGTGGTAGAAGGCGCAGATATGTTTGGCTAGGCGATTGGGTGCCGTAGATCGTGAGTTCGAGGCCCGGATAGGGCACGAGTCAATAAATTGTCATGCTTTGTTAAATTGTGTTTCTTTGATATTTAAAATATATATATAAACAGATAAACAATCAAAATCAGAAGTGACATTGAGAATCTAAGCATGAGACCCTATATGTAAGCATTTGAAAAGAGCAGTAATATTCTCGAGAAGTGTATAATATTAAATGTTGTTTTACGATCAAAACTGGATCAATTAGTTTCTAATTTAATGTTATCTCACAGAAATATACTGTATAAGGAACATAATAAACGCAATCAAATACGTCAAATCGTTTTGTCGGGCGCTAAGTAGAATTAAGAAATGAGAAATAATATGACTATGAACAATGTAGTTAGAAAACCTACTTGTTCAAACGTTTACAATTGTCTTGGTAAAATGAAGCTATTACGTGTTGCTTTATGATACTTTACCTGGCCACTGATCCCCAGACTCTTGATCAAACATAACAGCACCAATGGTATCATATTGGTGCTATATATTCCCATTTCTTTCATATCTATGGGTGTAATACTGGCTGGTCTAGGGCAATACACTCATGTCGCCTGAGGCTGTATTGCATGGCTACCCATGCAATAAAGCCTCGTGACGTCACGGCGTCAACAAAATTTCTATTTCCTCGGTAAAATTTTAACATTTTTTCACGAACTTGACTGGTTTTACTATAAAAGATGCAAGCAACGGGTTTTTTGTTGAAAATATCACGTAATTTTTTCATGTATGGAAAATTGACTACCAGTCGTGGATTTCTTCGAATTTATATCAAAATGGCGGGATATTATAGTTGTAACATTGCAATAAAACGTCGAAGTATGAAAGAAAAATACTCTTTCATAAGTGGATATGAAGGATAGGGATATTCTACCCTCGGGATCACAAAATGTTGCAAAACCCTCGGCAAGCCTCGGGTTTTACTACATTTTGTGACCCTCTGGTAGAATATCTCTATCCTTCATATCCATATATGAAAGAGTCTTATATTATTCTATATCAGTACAAGGAAAGATCACCATATCAATGTTAAGAAATCTTAATGTGTCATGTGTCATATTATTAACCGTTGAATTTACAGTCCACTCTTATCTGTCTGATATATGCCCATGTTACACAACGCATAATTTAAAGAATGGCCTTTATGAAAATATATAATAAACTCGTTTTACATGGTCAAACAAAAAGATGTTTTACACGCTATGTTATACCCCCTCGACAATAAAATCACCATTAGCAGTGTACACAGGAGTAATGAACCTGATAATGTTCTTTGCGGCGCATAGATACCGGTTCTGAGAATTCTCTTATTTTTAAATAACATTGGCTTTTCGGAGAAATCTTGCTTAAAGATCTAAATATCTTCTATTTAGTACCTCTCTACATGATATACCATTGAATTCATTATACTGACAAAGTACTCACCACGAGTCGTATTCCCTGAATTCTGAACTAACAGTGTTAGCTTTTCTCGGCCATGAGAAGTAACCAAAAATGTATAAGAGAAGCTAGCTGAAAATTTGCAATAGAAAAGTAAATAACTGAAAATTTATATATATTGTAATATATGTTCACTACAAATTAGTGAAGAATTCTATTGTTAGCTATGTTGATCGTTATCGTTTTCATTTTTTTTATTATGAATTACACGATACTGACTATAAAAGACATTTTCGCTTCTTGCTCACCACCACCATTATCATCATCAAGTTATCAATAATTACATCGAAACTAGGATAACTATTTCAAACTCTTTTCATAATTATGTATTTTTTTTAAATATTCATTATTGCAGTAAACAAGTTCAGTAGGCGAATGTAGAGGATGGGAACCCCTTTCAGGACAAAAAGGTACATTTCCGCAATACACAACAAAAAAAATCACAGTGAATAAGAAATGCAACACAAAATGGAATAAATGAAAGCAAAACAAATTACCATAATTACATGTATAAAATTGGCTTCCATATTTATCCCGTGTGAATTTTAATACTTATGTCATTAAATGTTTCATGACCAGTGTCGTAGTAACAACATAGGGCAATGATTGCTTTCCGATATGTTTCATCTGTAGTCATTTTACAATGTATTTTTCGTCAAGACCCGGAAAAAAATTCAATGCCCACTCAATAATAGTTTTAATATGATGACAATCGATTTTCAAGTTATAAGTGCCGTAAATTTCATACTCACGATTCAAGATGAACCTTTGATATTTTTTTGAGAATTGCGATACTTACAATGTATAGGTTTCAATTTTGTGATTTTTGGCGGTACTGCCAAAATAATTATATTCACATTTACAGTGGAGTGAAATAAAACCATACGGTCAGACCATGAAGCAAAGTTATTCTCTACAATTTCAATTCAGGTTTATGCAGTCGTATTAGGTATTATAAAGTAATTTCTGCAGTTATGTTCATTTGAATGATTTTCACAGCCTAATTCATCAAACCTGATGATTGTCAATAGATTACTGAAGAATAAATAACATGTCAAAATTTCACCCAGTTATGACACATATAACTTTAAATAAGATAGTATATTTATTTACAGTAATAAGATAGTACTTACATTGAAAATCAGGCAAAGCTTGAACGGGAGAGAGTGATGTCCCCATGAACCACGGTGACGTGGTTTACTTCGGCTCAGCAATATTGTGATTTTTTTCTTCAAAACAGTGTTTTACACAACATAAAACAGACAGTGTGTGTAAGTAGTTGTGAAGTGGATAAATCGCAGAAATTTGATGAAATTTTGCGATTTGAACTGATTGGTGATAAATACCTGTTGGTGAGCAGTGAGATCGTTATACATGCACAGGTAAAACATGGCGGACGGTCAGTCGGAAACTTACGCTGAAAAGATGGTCAAAAGTGGTCAACACATGATGAACGATTTACAGCACGGCTATGAAGAGGCCAAGCCTATATTTTTATTGGAGAGCGACATTTTTGGATTCACCACTCCCCAACGAAAAGATTGGCTCACACACCAAGAAATATATAAATCGATCGGTTCTGTCGTAAATTTATCTCAACTGATACTCCCGCTCGGATAGCTGAGCTTTGGATGAGTTTTGGATAGTGCATTGGGTGATAACTCAGGTACCAGAGCAAGAGCTCCAAATTCATAAAAGGGAGGGGTGGGTGGGTGCCAAATATTATCCTCTGATCTCGCTTGTGGTTCTCCTCTAGTCTATAGCAGAATTTCTTTGTCTTCTTTGCAGTACTTGAATATCTTATATGCCTCTTAATGTCACAAACCTCGCTTCTCGAAAAGTGAAAAGTGACAAATTTCGTAATCTCTCGCGTGATTTCAGTTGAGATATAAATTTATCTCAACTGATACTCCCGCTCGGATAGCTGAGCTTTGGATGAGTTTTGGATAGTGTATTGGGTGAAAACTCACATTACCCCCACTAGTTCCCAAATTCTTCCTCCTATAATCCCTAACCTCAACAAAACAATCCCAACAATCACATCCAAAACTCATCTAAACCCTGATATGACTTTAAGGAGCAAAAATTGTGAATATATCAACAAATGGTGAATTTTATATAACTATTACAATATCTGACCAATTGACGTTCTCATGTACCATAATCTATTTATGGGTTTTAATTGATAACCTAACCCACAAACAATGCATACACAACCATGAATGGGATGTTGATACCTACAGCATTACATGTCACAATTAACACCTGTCTACAGTAACTAGAAAAAACAACACTTGACCTTGAAAACAAAACAATTGTTCAAAATGGATTACTTCTCAGTTGGCCTTTGACCTTTCTCTACTTGGTCCTGTGACCGTCATATCAAGATTACAAATGCGTATCAGATTTCAAAATGATTAATCCTATTTGATGCGAAAAAGGAAACTACAAAAACAGTTATTGATTACAGAAATTACTTCTGAATTACTTCAAAAACTGCACATTTAAAAACCCATGTTTTATATATCCAAGTGACCAAGTATTAAACCAGGTGCAAGAGCATGACAATACACAATACTTCAGCAAAGATTAAAGGGTTTGCAATCTGAACTATAAAATTTATGAATAAATTGATGTACAGAACTAAAACCAATAGTCATTTGACATTGAAATTGAATTATCTAAACTATGTACATGTACGTGTACTCCATTTGTAAATAGCACACACTCTCAGTGACTTTAGTACCGTATTTACAAACATAGCTAAATTACAGGTTATCATTAACAGCAAAGTATAAAATTTATATTATGATAATACAATCATTCAAAATTCCAGTAAAAATGTATATCTAAGTCATTGCATTCAAAGCACCTCGGCTGCAGAGTTAACTGAAGGCTGGACGTGTGGCATCAGGACTATCTAGTGCACTATACACCTGCTCTGCCCACTCCGGGGCTTCTGCAACATTTCTAAACTTCTAGCTCACCGTACCTCTCTGTAGGACTTTCCCAAACCTTGTATATCTCTCTAAACTCTGTTCGGAGGACCATCCCAATGACTCATAATATCCCCAGCATCATCGTATCCTGACACAGCCATAGTCACAGCAGACCCCCTCTTATGCTATGGGTTGTCTCCCCTTCGTCTATACCCATGTCTTTTAAATAGCCTTTTAGCCTGTTATACATAGAAGAAGTTGAAACAGCCTCCTCCAGAACAAGTTTTCTTGCCCTGTCCAATGGCCTAAACAGATAGCCATATCTCAAGTCTATACCTACCGAATTTGCCCCAGAGATATACTTCTCCAAACCTGTAACTGGACACACACTTCTGTTGTCCATTCTCATCACGGTAAACTCATTGACCTTCCCATTATTCAAGGTTTTACCTACTGTATGACCAAATAACAGACCAGCCCCATCCTCAAACTGATGAATCTCCTGCGTTAAACATTTTGCCAAATCATCAGCCCTATCCCCGCTGAAAAATTGCAACTTAAAGAAAGCCTGGTCTCGTAGAAGAACAAATCGTTCAGCAGGATTCTGGCTGCCTTTAGAAAGAAGATCATCAATGTGGCCAAAAACCTTTGTCAACTTCCCAAAAAACAAGGGCTTGGCTTGACTAACCTTTACATATTTCTGTACCCTCAAGCTACTTGCTGGGTTCCCAGAACACAAACCTTCGTCCCATTCCACCCCGAGTCCCCTCACCTTAAAGATGGACTTTAACTGACCAACAAGTGACTGAACTGTTCCCGCAGACAATCTGGACGGGCATTCGCATTCTGATGGCCCAACCCTACCCAAGTATGGGCAATTAACTGAATGAATTCGTGTCTTCCCTTTCCCATCCTTCTTTATAAGGAAATGGCAAATATCCTCTGGAGAAATACGCCTTATATTGCAAACAGATATATCAAAAAACGCTAGCAATTCACGTTCCAAAGCTGATTTCTTCTGATTATAAGGAGTACTATCAATACTTCGTTCAAGCTCTGCGAGCCTGCTGTGATCTGTCGCTGGCATGCGAATCACTGACTGGGGGGATTCCAGCCTGGGCAGGAGGGCTCCAGGAAAATTACAGGAATAGGCGCTATTGGTCAAAGGGCAGCAAGAAGCACCTGTAATCACCATCGGGGTCCATGGTACCGGGAACACTACCGATCCCTGCAACATTGGAAATTGTAATAGCACCTCAACTTGACTACCACTATCAATATGCACAAAAATGCTCATTCAACTAATTGGAAATTAGGGAAAGGCAAGCCTGGCCACCATTAAGGGAGTACCTAAAGCAACTGGACTGAAGCCAGACTTTGATGGACCCAAAATGACACTAGTATCACCCGTTGTCCCCAGTTCGAGCCTGTCTGTAGCATGTGAACATAGCCTAGGCCACCATGAAGGCAACACCCCAGGTTTTGGAAAAACGAAAGTGCACTGCTTTGGTTTTTGTTCTATCAAGAACTTAAGAACAGAAGAAATTAGGCAATATGGGGGAAAGACATAAGGAAACCTCTCAGAAGAAAGGTCCTGAGCAAAAATGTTCACACCTGCAGACTCTGGTAATGGGTATGGGGTAAAATGGCGTAAACGCTGGCCATCCCTGTCTAGCATTGCATTAGAGTCCAGCGCTATGAGGTCCACAGTGTGGGGACCAAAAACTAATTGAACGCGACCCCAAACAGACTCCGACAACTTGCAGTCTGCCACAGACTTACGCCGGGATTCAAGATCTGCTTGGTTCTCCGCTGATGGTATGTACTGTAAGCGTAGGTCAATATTGCTTCTTTGTGTTATTGCAAAAATCCCCTTTATCAGATCATTTAACTCTGAGCTTCGACACCACTGTCCTTCCCATGCAGCCACCACAGCCTTATTGTCAACATGTGCATCAACCCTATGGTTTTTCATGCTCGCCTCATGGGTGGCAATAGTTTTTAGCACATCGTCTGCCTCCTTAATGTGGATAGGGCGGTCATCATCTGTTGGGAAGAAATCCCCAATGCCTCTTTGTTCTCCAACCACTGCTCCCCACCGAAACAAGGAAGCATCTGTTAGGTTGCTATACTAACCTGGAGATGCCTCTCAGCTCTCCATGGCACCCATTCTGTAAAAGTGCCCATGAACTCCCAATGCTGAATTTCCTCTAGGAGCTTGTCATCTAACATAACTGGTCGACTGTTCTTGCTTGCCCTACCGATAGCCTTATTGACCTCCCGAATAAACAACTTTGCACCAGGAACCGCTAGCATGAAAGAAATACACTTTCCGGCGAACCGTTGTAAAGTGTTTAAATCAACACACTGACCCTTGAAAACAGAATTTCTAAGTAACTTAAACTTCTCAATCTTGATGGGGGGAATACGAAAACACTGATTAGCCGAATCCACCAACATCCCAAGAAACTGTAGGATCTGGCTGGGCTGAAATACAGACTTCCGTAAGCCGATGAAATAGCCAACTCTTACAAGAACTTCACACACTATGTACAAAGCAGATGTTGCTCTTTGAGGATTACCACATTGATCTTTGCTCATTCCACCTTGAGCTGTAACCTTAATATTGCAAAGGCAGTCCAAATTTATATTGATAGTACTGGCAGGTTTTGACATTATGAGCATCCTACCCCATTTCCTATATCTACCCCGTATCTTAGTTGATTAATAGATTACATGTTATACACATGTCAACAGTATAAATTAGTTGTATCTGCTGGCTGGTGTAGTTGAAAGATTTTCAAGGAAAGGAATGGCTTCGAGTGGATCTTCAGTGCAATGTTTTCTATGGAATGTGTATAATGGACAACGTTTTTAAGGAAGTAACCGATCGGTGTTTCCCAGCCAGTCAGATAACTATGTATACAATTATCACTTTTACAAATAATTATAACTTAATAAATAACTATTCTCCTCTCCTATACTCCTCTATCTTTCCCTTTTCTCCTTCATTCTTAAAATAGAAAATTTTGATTAATATTATATATATGTATTGTCTTCATTGCTGTCCATTATGTATATATTCATATTATGTATTCGGGAGAGGACGTTACTAAGTTGGCAAAACTTGTGTCCAATCCCTGTTGTCAATAATTTACGACAATAAAAATATGTTTAAAATCAAAATCAGATGTTGCTCTTTGAGGATTACCACATTGATCTTTGCTCATTCCACCTTGAGCTGTAACCTCATCAATCAACCTGTCGTCGATATACTGAAGACAGGGTACACCAAGCTGCCTACAGTAGCTTGTAACCGACATACCAGTCATTTGGTAAATATAAGCACTAGCTTTAAATCCAAAGGGAAGGGAAGTATAGACAAGGTACCATCCCCCAAACTGGACACCAAAATACTTCCTGGAGTTCACCGAAAGACTGATGTGGTCATATCCAGACTTGTCGTCAATGTTCGACATATACGAACCCTTAGGGATAACCCGAGGAACTTCCTCCAGTGTATCAAGGGTAAAACTATTGTCCTTGATCCAAAGATTAAGAAACCGCTCATCATGACAGAGGCGAGGTTTACTAGGTTCAACTGTGAGTGGCATCACCAAATGGTGATATCTACGAATTATTTTTACGACAAATTGATTTTGAAGCAAAAAAAAAAAACTCAAATTTTTGTCAGGATAACAATTGAGGATATTGGGTTTGCTCGAAATATTTGGCATGTTCTCAATTTTGTCCACACTTTTAAACCATTTTTATAAACATGCTATAAGTATAATCTTATAACAGATACTTTTTCAAAAAAAATGAAATCCGGGAAAATAGCATTTCATATGCTGAAATGTAGCAAGGGAAATTTTCTAAAAAATCAATATTTGCCCTAGTTGACCATAAATTTAAAATTGATCATAGACACCATGATAAAACAACAGTTAGTGATAGACTTTTTTGTTAACCAACATATGTACTCTAAAATTATTGCATTTTTATTCCAGCATTTTCCCAAACAGTACAAAAATGTCTAGATATGACTAGATATGCTCTATTGGAAAGAAGTATATTTTCGTCAGCAACTTAAACGCAAAAGATACAAATGAAGATTATCCATCATCTCTCTTATGTAGATAAAAACTATTTTAAATTGAATTAAAAATGATTAAACGAGGGAGAGTTACATTTGATTTTCATACAAAATATGTATAATTTAAAAATAATACCAGCACCACAAAGGCTGCAATCTTAATTTTAAGCAATCAAACGGCTTTTATTTCGAAACAATGGCAACAATGAATTTAAAACTGTTATTATCTCATTCGGCATAACCCATATGTACCAATTTTCACTAATATATAATAATATCTAAATTTTATCCAATCAGAGACCTCCATTTTGTTTCCATGGCAACTAGTCTTCTAAAAAGTGATTCCATGTTACTCAGCATATTTTATAACCCCTATATATCAATTTTCACTTAAATCTGACAATCTCTAAATTTCAACCAATCAGAGGCCTCCTTTTCGCTTCCATGGCAACCGATCTTTTTGAAAGTGATACCATGTTATTCAGCATACCTCGTAACCTCTATATACCAATTTTCACTCAATTCTGACATCATTTAAATTTCAGCCAATCAAAGGCCTCCGTTTTGTTACCATGGCAACCAATACTTTAAAAGGTGTTACCATGATATTTAGCATCTAAAATTATTACTGTACACTGATTTTCACTTATATCGGACTCTGGAATCATAAACTGGAAATGTATAACTAGGTATACAAAAATGTTCTAACAAAGAAGTGGTCCGTTGCTACATGCACTCTCTATTTTTAAGTCACTCAAAATCTGTTTTCCCGGATTTTAATTTTGAACCTAATTTTCACATAGACAGAAAATGTCATGGGAGTATTTTTAGTTGGGGGTAAAATTGTGGACAAAACCAGTAACAGGTTGATATGAGATGACAAAGAGCAATGTTTCGTTTTCGTTTTTTTTCCAAAAAGTGTTACTTTTTCGTAAAATGTTTTATTTCAAACAAATTTTTTCCGTTAAAAATCTAAAAGAAATGACTTGAATATAAAGTATATGATCTACTCAAATGATTTATGAATAAAAAATGTAGAATATTTAACAAAAGCTAACCTTTTTTGGCATGTTTGTGCAGGTAGTTTTAATGAAAATGACTATAAAGAATTCAGGCCTTTTGGGCCTTTTTAAAATCACAAAAGGAAAAAGAATTGTTATCTTTAAGGGACAACTGGTAGTACTTTCAATTTACAAAGTTTCAGGAAAATTGGGCTGTGGACAGTTTCTATGGGATTTTTAACATTAGCTTGAACACTACCTTTAAATATAAAAACACATGAACAAGCTCTACAAGCGTCGATTTTATACACTGTTTTCAACAAAAACATTTAATAAAACACACTTATTTTAAACTTATTTCAAACTTATTTTAACCACATTGACACATCATACAATTGATGCCCCCGTGATGGAGCGACATGACGATTTGACCACCCGAGAGTCGTTATGTCACCCGAGGGCGTAGCCCGAGGGAGACATGACGACTCGAGGGTGGGCAAATCGTCATGTCGCTCCATCACGGGGGCATCAATTGTTTTATTATACGAATATTACTGTTTCTATCCAAATTGGACTTCTGGAAAATATTGAAATATTCTGTTTTAACATACCAGGTTAACATCGGTGTTTGCACCAAATGAAAAAAATGCTAGGTAGCAGGATACATTATTATACATTTATTATAAAATAAAACGTAAGAAATGTAACAAAACACTCAAACCACACAGTGTATGTTGTACTATCGTTTTGGGGTTCTACTTTGATTTCCCGTACTTGTTGAGCTTGCGGGAGTATTCAGAGTAACACGTAGGTATGCTATTAGTACATTGTACATACATTTCCGATATGTTCAAGCTGTGGCTAGGAAGGGGACAGGGTTGGTACTTACATCGTAGATTTCAATAATATGTTTATCATTAAAATGTTGCAAATGTCGAGCAGTAATGTAAGCTTTAGGCCTAACGTAACGGAAAATATACCGTTACCATAGGTACATGTGTCATGCCCCGTAGTCTAAACAACTGTCAGACCGTCTTCGTACATGTACAAATTATACACAAGAAACAGAGATAAAGTGATGATTAAGAAATACACAATAACATTCAATTAATGCTGGTTTAGCCTACTTTAAATCATGTGTTAATCTGATATAAATGATACGTATTGTAAACCAGAGCAAACGATTCGTCCTGAAGCCGCCATATCTCTTTTACCCGGAACCTCTCTAGAAACACCAACAGTAGTACGTTACAGCTAGAGACTACCCGGATGAAGCTCACGCGAGGGTGACATAACGAGGGCGACATAACGATTCGGGGGTGGCATAACGGAATTTCAATCAATGTAGCGCAAATACAGATGACATGACGATTGTTTTTAATCACGTGATACTGTATTGACTAATCAGAAGCACTAATACATGGATGAGGTATAATAACATAAATTATATATGACGACTAGATCCTGATGATGACTAGAATGTAACGAAATACATTATTGTAATAATGCTGATTACTATTGATGCTCTGGACTGCAATAACTCTTTTATGTTGATTAAAGTAAAATTTCTCAATTCATTCATAATAGAACAATAGATATTCTAAGTTAAACCTCATGATTCCCCATGATTGTATGTTCTATAATAATCATCAAGTTTGAATTGTCGGCGACCCAATGTTGATTGTACTACGCTACGCTACACGTGTGATAAGTGTAGTGTATACGTAGCGTAGTACAATCAACCATGCATTGGTCTCCGAGGATTGGACTGACCTGAAAAATAATAACATGTACCGTATAGCCGGTTATTTCGCCTCTGGTCCAAACTTTCCCTTTTTTTTTTACTTATTCCGAGACAATTAAACATTTTCCTACCATAAAATTACAGTTCTGTGATCTTACGATAAGAGTAAACATTATTACTTATTTACTAGCATATCATAACTTTCGCAATCTCGACACTGACCCATAAATAGTGAAAATAACATTCCTGTTAAAATTACCGGCTATAAGGTTTGTACTAAACCCTGTAATCATAGAACCATTTTAGACAGGACTGAACCGTCGTATTTGTGGAACTCCATAACCTGCCTTTCCACATCCAAGTACAGACAATCTTAAAATGGTAGCTATTAGAGTTCAAGCAACAAAGGTATTGGGAAAGAACAAAAACACCTGGCTAGAATTATCTATGTAACATATGTTGGCCCATCCTCGATACTCCAAGGGTTTCGAACACTTACGATCTCTACACCCCTGGATAACTTCACAGTAAAACTGAAGGCAGCTCAGAGGAAACAAGAGATCCCAGACTGATTTTGGCGCCCACCAAAGAATGATCTATGTCTGATAATTGAAAGAAGAGATATTTTCTCTGCTTTACAAACTTTGACTACCAAAACCCACGATGGCGACCGGTCGGCCATTTTGTTTACCGATCGATTCCAAAATACAATACGCACAACTAGGGCCGGTCCGCCATCTTGTTGACTGTTCGGTCCCAAAATGCAATATGCACAACCAGGGCCTATGGGAACATACATACGAAATTTGAGACATATCCCGTCACCACTTTTTGAGAATAGGAGTAACAATCTTTAACTATCAATATCCATGATAGCGGCCAGTCGGCCATCTTGTTGACTGTTCGGTCCCAAAATGCAATGTGCACAACTAGGGCCTAGGGGAACATATTTACGAAATTTGAGACATATCCCTTCAGTACTTTTGAGAAATAGCGGTAACAAATTTCAACTATCAAAATCTAAGATGGCGGTCGTTCGGTCATCTTGTTGACCAATCGGTCCTAAAAAGCAACATGCATAACTAGGGCTCTAAGGGAACCTACATATGAAATTTGAGATAGATTCCTTAAGTACTTTTCGAGAAATAGCGGTAACAAATTTAAACTATAAAAATCCAAGATGGCGGACGGCCAGCCATCTTGTAGATCAATCAGTCCCAAAATGCAATATGGACAACTATGGCCCTACGGAAACATTTTTTTGACAAATAGCGGAAGCAAACTTAAATATTTAAATCCAAGATGGCTGTCTGGCGGCCATCTTGTTGACCGGTCAGTCTCAAAAATGCAATATGCAAAACTAGGGAACCTACATATGAAATTAGAGAAAGATCCCTTCAGTGATTTCTGAGAAATAGGGGTAACAAGAATTGTTAACGGACGGACGACGGACCGTGGACGAAAGGCGATTTGAATAGCCCATGACCACCATCTGATGAAAAATCTGAACCAATCACAGGCCAGAAAAAAAATTATGTAGAGATTACAAGAAGAGCGACGCCCAACTTCAAAGCCATACAGTCAACCACAGTGTATCGTTGATGCATATCAAACGATTTAGTTACATGTTCTATTCTGTTGCCTCCAGTTTTACTATGAAATTGTCTAGGCCCTGGAATATCGAGGTTGATGTTGGCACATTCATAATAAAGTTAAACTAGGTCAACAAATTTTGGCGTCATTTCAAGCCAGTCTAACATTAATAACACAGGAAGAACTTAAAATATGAAAAGATAACATATATATATATATACCAGATACTATGCAGTGATGGATATATTATATGGTGACTTGTACAAGTCTACATATGACCTACGTAATCAGATCGATTATGAGAACAGCTTAATGTATCTGGCAAGCCAACATAACATTTATTCAAGGAGCAATGTCGATCCTTAATTTCAATGCATGTATTTAAGATATCTTGAATACGATAGAAGATATTTATATGAACGAGATATCTTATTTAATTAAAATATCGTTGTTATATAAGATATCTTGAATACGATATTATATATTTATATACTATATGAAATATCTTATAGAGAAATCAAAAGGGATTCTTTATAGGATCGTATATAAGATATGTCGTTCAATTTATTTATGTATATATGATATCTTACATAATTAAAATATCGTTGTTACACAAGATATTTTTAATAGGAACGATTTTTCATGAAAGGGCCAAAAGGTTTTTAATTTAACAAAATCTCATTCTATATAAGATACCTTAATTTTGTAATTAAATATCCCATATTCGATACAAGATGCAGGATCTTATATAGAAAATTAAACGAGGTATCTTATATATAATACGAGAATATCCTATTAACTTAAATAAGATATATTATCTAATTTCTATATCATAAATCTTATATGCTATATATACGATATCTTATATAATTATATAAGATATATTATGTAATTTGATTAAACACGGGATAGACCTCGCTCCTGTTATAAATGTTAACTGCCTTATCACATGCTGTATGCTGCAGTAATGTTAAGCTACGTTTCTAAACCTCATCAATCTTAGACTGTTTCGATTTGACGTCATAGTTACTTTGGTAGATGACTGGAGTGATGTTCCACTGATTTTTACTATACACATCACAGTATGTAAATATATCAGGTTTGTACCAAAGCTTCCCGCGTATGCCAATGGCACGGATACCGCTTTCTAAAGCTCTCACTTTATCCATATCAAGAAAGTTGTCGTTGTAGATACATATGACATGACTTGGATTATCATTTCCCAGCATCTTTTCAATAGTCATTGTGGATACTTTTGCATAATGACAACCTCGAATGCTGCCGTCAACGATGGACCGAGCAATCTTGGTCCACGGTACATCGACCTTGACCCCAGTTGACTCAGGAAACAGCATCCACTTCCCAGTCGTAATTCCAAATTCAACAGCTAGATCAAAAACAAGCTGTTTAGTTATTTCTTTTCCAGAGGAAATTTCTTTTGAGAATTTAGCCAACATCCTCTTCACATGTGGTGGATACATGGTTTCTTCATCATCTGTTGAAGAATCGCATTCATCGTCATCAGTTGACGAACTCTCTTCCTTTTCCTCTGATGAGGAATCTGCTTCATACGTGTCGCTGTCGGGCTTCTGTTTCTCTTTATATCGTGGTCTTAAGACCCAAACAAACTCAGGTATGTCATCACTGTAAGAAAACACATCTTTCTTAACTTAAATATTTCACCAGTGACAAACCCAAGGGTTTCCTTACTAACTTATGAAATAAATAAATGACTGTGTATTAAATGAACAAGCTTCAATCACCTGACTTGACAATGTTGTTTTTAATGTAGCAAACTGTACTGAACAAACCTCAATAACAGCGATGAAAAGTATTGAACATTGTTCAGAAAACAAGGTACTCAAAGTACTACCAAATATAATTTTCAGCTAATATTTGGACTTTTAAAATTAAAACATATGCATTGTAAATATTGTAATTCTGAATATGTTGGTAATTTTGTATGGTGAATTAAATATTAAAAGCTCCTCTTGATTCGTGAGTATGAAAATTATGGCACAAATAACTTAAAATTCAGCTATTAGCATATACAATTGTGCCAAGTTGCAATAAAACTTAAAAAGATTGCTTGAAAGAAAGCAAACGACAAACAAATAATCCATGCAATACAGTTTGGTTGTGTAAACCTACCCTTCTCTGACCTTAGAAGGCATGTTAGCTTCCAACCACATGTCAAATGGTTCTCGGGTACGTCCAACAACGTAGGTACAAGCAGATTCCACGGTATTCTTATAAAAATCGGCGGGGTCAATAGAGAGCTTCGTCAGCTTGGTGATAAACTGCTCAAAAGTCAATTTGGCTGTAAAAGGAAAGATATAATAAATGATAAATGACAAAGGGTTTTCATTACTTTTTGAAGTGGAATACTCATCCTCGATACTCCAGGGGTTCCGATTACCTACGATCTCTTCACCCCTGGACTATTTCATAGTTAAACTGGAGGCAACAGAACAGTACAGGTAATTCAGTCATTTGATGTACATCAAAAGAGCCGTATAACGGTACACTGTGGTCGACTGTGTGGCGTTGATGTTAGGCGTCGCTCTCTCTGTAGTCTTCAGAGGAAATCTTTGCTAGCATGTGATTGGTCAGATGTTTTCCGCTGAGCTGCCTTCAATTTTACTATGAGATAGTCCAGGGGTGTAGAGATCGTAAGTGATCGGAACCTCTGGAATATCGAGGATGTGGAATAGTTAACAGTGACACATTTTTATGAGTATTACAACGTGACAAATCAAGATAGTTTCCTTCTCGATTCACAATTTTTGTATAGAAACTACCAATGCTTGTTGGTTTACACTATAGTTCCAAAGGTCCCAAGACAATTCAGCAATTTGTTATTCGGTTTTTTGGTCAATTTCAAAATGAAGGTCAGAAAACCAGCAACCACGTACCGTCAAGAAGTTCTAGCAAAATGCACGAACATTTACATTATATTGCACGTTAAAAAACGATTGAAATCTAATCTTGACATTGAAGCGATCAATTCGAAGCTGTCAATTTGCCATAAAAGGCGCAATGGGTAAGATACATGTACACTGTAAAACAGAAAGGAATTTTAAAGCCTATCTGACCTTCCCACTATATCTATGAGAAAGAGTTGGTGGAAAACATCAAAGATAACATCAAGATTTGTTAGGAAATACGTAAGAGACAAAACATGAATAAGGATGTCTTTAAAAAACGTCGAGAAAGCTGATGGTATCAACAAAACCGTAACACTGCCAATGAAATTAATACATATTTTGGACCAGTCTTCTACCAGTCTATCACTGATGAGCCATCCGAATTTTGTAAGTACACGGTAACTGTATTGAAGTCAATCAAAATATCGACAAAAATTTTATAAAGGAACTGGTTTAAAAAATCGCCAGGCCCCGATATTTTCCATCTCAAATTAGTGACAGCTATTTACGAAGAAATTGTCGGACCTTTAGAAGTTATATCCAGAAACATATATTAGAGAGTATGTGTTTCTGTTATATCCCAAAAGTCATCATGAAATGAAAGCAAAATTCCAGGAGATTGTCATACCATTATTAATGTAACTCCTTTATTTAAAAGTGGAAACCACAACAAAGTTGTACCGTCCAATTAGCCCGACATTTATTCATACATAATTATACAAAGAATAGTCCGGGACTAAATATTGGACCGCTTAGAAAGAAGCAAACCTTATTAAAACGAGCACTAATTAAACATGATTTCAGGACTGATATTTATCGTGTACCACAAACCTATTAGAAGTTTTATACAGTTGCACTTAAGTTATTCACAAGTGTGAAATCATTGATACATTTTCTCTCAAACTTAAAATTCAGGTGTAAAATCTGGTTAAGTAAACGACCTACCTAACATTGTTAAATATATACCTAGTACTATGAAAATGTTCGTAGATGGCTCAAAGCTTTTAGGGAGAATGTTTACTTAATTGAATCACATGAACTTCAGTCTAACATTTGAAACATTGTCAAATGGACAACAGACAGCAAATGACCATTAACAAGCTTACAGTAAGTGTTGCAAGCAACACACGCCTTCTGTCGTCAATTACATTTTCTAATCTATGCTATCATTGTATGAAGTTTGAACAAATAATGTTGATGTGTTCTCAAGTTATCATTCGGAAACTAACATTTGTGAAATGATCTATTTTTTAGTAACAGTGGCTTTTGTAGTTGACCTTTTGACGCCAAATTCGATCCCAAGCTAAATTTTCTGATATGCTACGATTGTGTGAAATTTGATCAAAATCCGTTGATTTATTTCTAAAGTTATCGTCTGGAAACGATTTTTTTTAAAACAATCTAATTATAGTAACAGTGACCTTTGTAGTTGACCTGTTGGCCCAAAATTCAATCCCACACTGTATTTTCTCATATGCCACTGCTGTGTGAAATTTTATCAAAATCCATTGATGTTATCTAAGTTATTCTCTGGAAACTAATATTTTGTGAAACAATATATTTTTTGTAACAGTGACCTTTGTAGTTAACCTTTCGACAACAAATTCAATCCCAAACTGTATTTTCTCATATGCTACCATTGTGTGAAGTTTGATCAAAATCCGTTGATGTTTTCACAAATTATCGTCTGGAAACTAATATTTTGTGAAACAATCTATCTTAGTAATATACAAATGATATATTTTGCCATTTTGTTGGCCGGTCAGTCTAAAAATGCAATTTGCATAACTAGGGTCCTAGGTGAACGTACATATGAACTATGAGAAAGATCTTATTTTCTACATGTAAGTGGAAAAGAATTTCCCTTAAGTTAAAATGTTCCACCTTGGGGTTTCAGTCCCATTGAAGTCACGTTTCCACAAAGATCAAATATAATTTATCAATATCTGTAGCAAGTTGCCAGTTGCAAATTTGGTCAAAATATTAAATTTCTATTTTTAGTAGATTTTTTTATACGGGGATTTTAAGAGATGGCACATTTGGCGGTAATGGTAATTTGAGTACTTTTATTTTTTACTCTAAAATATTGAAAAATAACAAATATTCAAAACGGGCAAAAAATTGAGCACACGGACCCCCCAGTTTCCTGCCTGATTTAGAAGGAACAACCCTTTCCCTATTGATATGCAAAATATTAACAAAAGTTTAATACCAGAACTTTTTCTTTAAAGGGTTAAATTTGGCATTGATGGCTTATCTCTTGTGCATATGGTCAAAACGGCAAAATTCCCATAAATTCTAATATTTTGTCAACTAGGTACCTTTGAGTGACAATAGCTCAAAAACAAGCACACAGACATCTGTTTTTTCTTCCATTTTCTTTTATAGTATGGACTTCTATTTTTTAAAATCTATATGAGAAAAAAAGTTTATTAAAAGAAAATTTGACTTTTCAGAGGAGTACATCCTTAAGAGAAGAAAGATTAAATGTTAAAACGGCTTGCCATATTAAACAGGTTGGGCGCAACTCTGCATATGGGTAACAATTACCCATTTGAGTAACAGTTACCTGTTTGAGTAATCAAGAAGTTACCCAAATGAGGAATTCTGTAAAAAATGAATGAAGCTGTTTTAAATTTTTTTTTATATCAAAAATGGTGTCATAATTTTTACATCATAACTTTACATTATTAATCAAGATGGGACAAACTTCATTGATTCAATTTTGGTAGTTTACTTTGGATAATAAATATATATCTACATGTATTAGATATGCAGATATCTCATCAAAAACATACAAAGACATACAGTTGTGTATGATCACATCGATTTTATCGACTTTGTTGTGATCAAGTTGAGGTAGCAGTGTACAGTAAGACCGAATGGCCATGGGTGAGATTTTTATTAAGCAGAAAGCCCATGTTTTATTATATGCATGGAAAATTAAAAAATGTATATGTGCTAAAATTGGTGAATTAAATCTAGAGACTTATATGCAGGCTTCACATTTGCATAAAGAAATTCAACAAAATGGGTTCGAGATTAATGGTTTAGAGGGTATCCAAATGTGCGTCTAAGACAGAAAAACTCAATTCTGTAGCAGCAGAAATTGATAGCCACGGTTCGAGGTAAGATTTCTCAAAAGTTTAATGATATACCTATGTCGAAATAAGCTCAGTTCCACTGTCACGACAGTGATGCTTGGTTTTAAACTGTATTCAAGAAAAAAAATTCTAGTAGAGGGGGTGTAATTTTGGGTTGAAAATACCAATTTTTGCAATTTTTAAAGGTAAAAAATTTGTTTACCATGATTTTTACAGGCTCACAAAACAACAAAAAGCAGACCTCTCCAAAAATGAACTCTGCATGACAATTGCAAATGTTGTGTAGATAAAAAATATATATACTTTTATATAGGTGTTATATAAGGTTAAAAAGCTGTGTGTACATGATTAAAGCCTGCACATAAGTTTGCTGAATTTTTCAAATCTACTGTACACTGCTACCTTTTGCGAAAATTTTCCAACTCTACATATATTGGATGATTTACATATAATAACGTTACCGAGACACCTCTATCACAAGAGTTCGCTTCGCGAACGGGCTTTCGGCCCGTTCGCTGCGCTCTCTATAAGATATGTAATTGGAATCTCGTTACTATATAAGATATCTTGTATAGAACGAGATTTCGTAGCATTTAAACCCAGAAACTAATTTCTCCCTCAAGCATCATTCTGAGACCTTCGGAACACATCTTAGAATCATTCGCAATGGCGGGGATGACGCTGAATATGTAATATATATAAAAATATATATTATATAGGATTCATTATTTTTTTTAATATAAGATATCTCATGTCTTATATCACAATCAAGATATCTTATATATATATGCATTGAAATTAAGGATCGGCACTGCTCTTTGAATGAATGTCATGTTGGCTTGCCATATTATACACGTACATGTTGAATTGATCGATTCATAGCTATCGAACAATTCAAAAGCACAACGTTTGCATGCCGATAGAAGGACAGTATACCAATATGTAATATTAAGATATTTTATGATATCTGCAATGCATTATATAATTGATAAAATACATATATATGTTACCTTCTTCGGCCAAGTCCATCTCGATTTCCCTGCATGTAAACGTATCTCTTATACTTTAAACGGACCATATGGTGTAGATTTAGATAAATCGTAAGACATCATCAATAGCAGTTTAAAGTCCGCCTTTGAAATACCTTCGTTACTATCAGTTCCTTGCTGAGTCATATATATTCTGTCAGCAATATCTTAAGAAGCCTTTTCGTTATTTTATTATATTGATTTATTCTTTCGTTGGCAAAATATATGACTTAGCGTTGGTCCAGAAAAAATCACGGGATGACAGTTTAAATCAATTTATTTATCAAGTGCGTGCATGTCCCTTTTATCTGCTGCCGGTATATCTACTGTGCTGTATAGTTAAATATTTGTCTACTTTGTCCCGCATTACTGTTCGTATCCTATTATGTAATCGTGTTCGGTTTGTATATCTTGATAAAGGGGCAGATCGCCTCGAAAATTTGACAATTTTTTGGTCCACACGGTTGGAATTACTTCCTTGTCCCATATTAACAATTTGGAGTAATTTGTATCCAACAGACTTACGTTTGATTGGATCCCGTGTCATCTGGAAAATCCTGTTTATATTACTTCTTTGATCCTTACCTTCTGTCATTAGATGTTTCCGTTTCTTGACCTCCTTATCAGATATACCAATGTTTGATATTATAAAGTAAGTAAAATGTATCTAGCCATGGACATGACTTCCGCTATCTGTCTTAGATTGCTTTCGTAAGGTGATTATCATGAAAATTTCTTTTGTAAAATTCTTGGTAAATGTAATACTGTCTAATATAGGAGTTTCGAGATCCCAAAACGACGTGGGTAAAGTATGATTTATCATCGATTAGTCCTACCTTCCGGTGATTGTGACATCTCACAATTACCGGAAGGTTGGACTAATCGACTGTAAATTGAATAAGTTAGATATGTCATCGGAATTGGAATTGGAAGGAAATAACCCCATGGAAATAACTCCTTGAAAGCTCCGCATGTGACCGGAAGTTGACGTCATTTGCAACGTCTACCAACAATGGCAACGGTGTTACTTATCATTATTATTATTATTGTTTCTATTTTTGCAGCCCGACGAATTTATCAATGTTGTTGGGAAATATCGTCATGAGTTCTTTTACTAGAGTATTTTTCTTTCAATTTTACTATTTTACAATTTAGTTTTGTATTATTTGGTTTCTGTCATATCCTAGCTAAGGTAGTTTAATGGCGGTATCCTCTGTGTTTGAAATACCAGTAGGCCTATAGTTTGAAAGAATACTTTATCCGTATAGTGTCTTCTTGTGATAGCGGAAACTTTAACAATCGTTTTAGTTTGCCATGTCACTGAAATATATAACCAAGTCTACCGGGAGGCAGTACAGCCTACCCAGTCACATTACACTGATAACAGGAAAACCAAATATCCCACCTCCTGTAAGCTGTAGTAGTGGAAACATCTAATTCTTGGATGAGAATTTTAGTGGTATTTGCACAATAAAATCATTTACTGGCAAATCGCGGGAAACAAATGATAGCTTGTTCACAATTCATTCTAATCTCCAACCCATAGGTGGATGGATATTATTATCAATCTGATTAAAATACAGATCCTTATTATCACTACGTTTGATATGAGGATCTGAGAACATCCCATTAGGGGTCACGTCAGGATGACCTTTGGAAATGGCCAATCAAATTAGCACTGCCAGAATCTTGACTGGGGACGAACTAGTTTGAAAAAACTGTCCAAATAATTTTCTTGTACATAGTCATCTCGCCAAAAGTGCACAACAATTCTAAATGTATATGCTTACTGGGACGAAATGGCGTTAACAATTCACGTAGAAATGTGTAGAAAATGTATTTGATCTGGAATACACGTGGTAAATGACCCCATATCGGGTATTGTCAGATCCTATATTGAACGGAGTGGTTATAAGGATCTGTATTTCAATTAGATTGTTTATTTCATGTATATAAAACATTTATACATACAAATAGTATGTACAAGTATATACAACAAAATGTTTTAATTTCTGCTCGCCAATGCTCGCATAAGTAAAACCTTCTTGTTGTTATTCTCGTGGGATAACTTATAAAACTTATATACACATCAGTGTACATATAGTATCGATCCAATATAGAATGAGGACGGAGGAAGAGATATTTTTGTTAGTCTGGGTTTTTTTTTTTTTTTTTTTTTTTTTTGTACTTCATATATCTTTCTTCGGACTCACTGTAAAGCAGCTACACCAATGTTGATC
>NW_027187787.1:0-62926 GCF_041381155.1 Argopecten irradians
TTTGGCCAAGCAACACATAGCAATCAATAGACTTTTCACATGCGCGACAGTGATACCTTGTAAATTAATTTCATTAAATTATCTAATTTGCATGAACATGTTTTGTAAATAAAATCAAGCAAAGATATGGCAATTAGTATTCATTACTTGACAAAGGTTTTTTTTTTACTTTCTATGTATAAGTTTTTGAGTGTCCCAGTAGCCTTTTTACCTTTTAATATGGACTGTTTTTTGGTGTAATATTAGGGCAATGGGCACTTTGATGTATAAACAATGTAAAAATGAAGATATCCGTGCGCATGAAATCAAATATGTTAAGTATAATTGTAAGTAATGTTTTTGGTGTCAATTGACTCGCATACAGAAATTAAAAAACAGAGTATTTTAGAAACAACGGGTGAAAAAAGAATAATAAACAAAAAAAATGCATCTATGAAGGTACACTGAAAGAAGAATACATGTATCTTTATGAAAATCTGGGAAAAAGTGGAGACAATGGATATTTACAAACCAATTAAAAAAATCACTCTAACGATATATAAATATTCACATTTCTTCATATTCTGCATGATTGTATTAAAATGAAAAATAGCGGTACTTGGTGAATCCTTGTACGAAAAAGATGTACGACTTCAGGTACGTCTCACATAGCTTAACTTTAAGCTTTCCGCAACTTGATCTAGCCCTGTCTCTCAATTCTTCTACTCCACTCCCTTTAACCGCTATACTTACGTCACACCCAATACCGGATAGACACACATCCCCTGTTACGCAGATAAGCTAATTATTTCCTCTAAGCTTACTCGTACTCATCTACGTTATTCCGTACTTGCCACGCGCGCCCACGACTGTCTTGCTTGGCTCCCCACTCATCACCTAAATTCTCTAACTCCCACTTCCTGATCTTTCCCTCCTTCTTTATCCATTTTTCCTGCCTCCACATCTCGCTGTCTTTTCCCCTCCTACCCTCATCGTGCTCGTTCTGTTTTTAAATTTCTCCCATTACCCCCTATTCTCTTTTATGTGTTTTCTCTCTCTCACCGATCTCTCTGGATTTCCCTCTCTATCTTTCCTCGTAATTTTCTCTCTAACCTCCCTTCTCCCGACGATGCTCTTGTACTCTCAATAACCTCCTCTCTACCTCGATTTCCTCCTCTCTTTTCTCCTGTCGGAAACAATTACAGTTTTAGAAACCAATGATACTCATGTATTGTGAAAGATATAAAAAAGATATACAAATTGCTAATATACCATATGGTCGCATAGAGGCGGCCCGATATATTGCATGAGAGAATGACCATTAGTCCTGACATTGAATAAAAAAATGAGATTACGTAAAGTTCAATCAAGTGATTAAAAATATTTTCTGATCAAACTACTTTAAACTGAAAAATTAACACTTAATACCCCACGAGTTTTTTAAGGGAGAATAGCCATAAATACAGAAATATTTTCATCACTCAAAGCGCCCCTCACCCCTGCTTTTTCCGTTTCAATTTGTACAAGCCTAGTATTTATTTTCATGAATATAGCGTATTGTAGATTGTCATACATGAGAATCAATGTTATAGCTAATATGATCCCTCAAATAACAACTAACACATTTCGGGGCAACAAAACTTTAATTTACCTGTATACATGTACGATAAGAGACATAGGCCTAACTGCTGTTAAATTATAGATGATTGCATGTAATTCCGCCGTTTAGAGAAAATGCATGGGATTAGTCAGATTCGAGTTGAATCAAACAATATCTTACGAAAAAAGCACATGTAAAGCTAGTTGTCGGGTTCAACAACAGTATTAATAATTCTGTGATAAAGATTCTAAACACATTACGAGTTAGCCATAGACAAAATTATTTTCCTGTTTTACAAGAAAACACCTTCACGTTAGATCGATGAGAGATTTTTTCTAAGGCGTAACACTTGTTCAATACAGTGTTCTATTGAGGATCCAAAAATCTTGTTTTTAAGTTTACTTCGGATAAGAAATTATATTATCTATATGAATTAAACATGAGCAGATATCCCTCTTCAAAAAACAAACAAAGACATACAGATTGTGTATTGAGTGACATCGATTTATATTCGACAATAATTGAGAATCAATTTAGTTGTTTAATCAACTTCAATCTTCCGTCACTTAGACACCTTTTTTCATCTGTAAACAAATTTGGCGCCCAAATTTTATGCTTGAATATCATCCTCAAACGACCATTGAAGCAAAGATATGCTGAACGATGGAAAATATATGAATATTGATACAATAATGTTCCGCTAAAACCAAAAATAAAAATCATGGATTAATCTAATATGTTAAATTGAAAGTGAGTCCTTACCACTAAATTTACCAATATTAAATTTACAGATAGTAATAGTCCAGGCAAAAAAATGGATATAAATGATAGCCTTATCTTAGCATATGTAAATTAGCAATCACATCTGTAGGCAACGTGCCAAAAAATTAACAGGTATAAACTATTTATATAATTAACAGACTATAACACATTATAATGTATGAAATAAATAAGAAGTGATTTATAAAAAGATAATTCCGCTGCGATTTCGGTTCTAAATAATATAATTGGTGGACAAAAGTCATATATTTATTTGAGTAGGGGTAAAGAGAGGCTAATTAAATCAAAGAAGTTTTTTTTGATATTCATTTCATCATAACCCAAAACAAGCCGACTACTTAAGGTGGACAAATAAATAAAGAAAAAATGTATTAAAAAGACACCAATTTTTTTTTGGAAATAAGGTAATTAAGTTGAAATTCCAGATGCAAGAATTGGGCTCTATTTTAGGGCCTCATTTACAAACGTAAACATTCTCTGTATAAAAAAATCACAATTAATGTATTTCCCTTAAGAGTTGGGGGGGAAACGAGGCATTGAGGATATTGATCGCCATATAAACATACCATACTAATATATAAAAAATTTAGTTGTTGCAATATTTTATGTAATTACCAACTTTATGGAAAATTAATGTGTGTAAAATTTGTATTATGAGAAAAACAGACGGTAAAGTAGGGTTATTGAGAGGTACAATATTTTACAAAACCGAACGGACTAATTTCGAAATAAAAAGCCTTAATCAAAACATTTTTCTTCTACCAATTTTTCAGTGATCAAATTTTGAAAGAAAAATTAAACGATGGAAATTATCTAAGCCTTAACTGTAATCGAAACCCACCTTTAAATGAGTAAAACACTAATATATTGTTCAAAAAATTTAGTAACGTTTCTGCTTCCTGTCGGTGGTGTAAGCATCTTTAAAATTAGTCGCCCTCGGCCCCCCCCCCCGGGGGAAAATATATGGTGGGAGACAATTCTACGATGTATCCCTCGACAGAGGGCCCATAATTAGTATAGTCGTTATGTCATATCATGAAAACATTGGATTTTTGTCAATTTTTGCCAAATACCTCATAATCCTACTAACCAACCAAGTATGCAAACTATTGCTTTAGGTTGGCCCGTTGTTGTATGCTTAAAACAGTTCTGATAAAATCACAATCTTGCGTCAAATAGCTATCTTTTGATTTCCAAATAGCTCAATAATCAAGCACACCACCTTCCTTTAATTAGACAAATTATTATGCATTATTTAAATTATCCTTGTCAAAGTAAAATAAAAGATTGCTATTCTGCATTTTTAGACCTCCTGAACTTAAGTCCAACTTCTTTATGGAAAATTTAGCTGATTGAAATCAGTGCATTATGCAGTAAGAATAGACCAACAGAAATGCGGGGTCGCAAAATTTACCCCAGTTAATTCTAAACTTCGACAGGATAATTTTTACTTTTGAAAAAGTAATTTATAACCTTTACAGTAAAAGAAAGTAGAAATCACTAGGCTTTATTCACGATGTTCGGCAACAGAATGAAAAATACTCAGTGATTTCCCCACTTAATTTGGAGATTAATCGACATGACTTTTTTCCATTGAGAAGTTATGAGATAAAAAGCTAAACTTCCATAAACAGATATGAAACAAGTTCCTATTGCGGTGGAATACCCACGACTTCGATGGTGGTTCATCAATGTTGTTTTCTTTTCAGGAATACTGTCCCGAAACTTGAAAAGGCACTGTACGAAGAAAGGTAAAAACCGACACACGTTCTCCATCTGGCTGAAACGAGGAAGGAGGTTTGAATTTTTAATAACAATTCACGAATTATATGAATAATCCATATATAATCATAAAAAATAATTTTTTATACCTACAAGTGAGAATCCGTGTCATTATGATTAGTCGAGGAGATATTTTGGTATTTTCACACTATCACACGGCAATTTAGCATTATAACAATAAGTGAGAATAAGCAGGCACTTTCGATAGCTAAATTTTTTAGCCTATATGACGTTTGTAGAACTGAAATAAAGACTGAAGATTTAATAAAAAAGCATAACTTTGTGGTAAAAATCATCCCATACACTCTGTCTACGCGTAAAAATATATCAGTAAAGTATTAACGGCCATAAAACCTATCAACATGTTTTTGGCAAGTGATCGCCGTCATTTATGACGTCGATGACCTTGTAAAATTGGTCAGTTACTATGTTCCTGGACTACATTACTCCTTTCATATGCCACGCCTTGCGGAACACTTCTATGGTAATGTTATTTTGACCTCATCTGACCCTGCTAGCGGAACACACTGGACTTTGTACATAATCTCTGGATAAGATATTGTGAAAAAGACCTTCCAATATCGGCGATTACCTTAATAACCAAATGTTACACGTTGTAGAACCTATGGTTATATGAGTATATAAGCGTTTAATAATTCCTTCGAAAAAAATACACATCTGGTGATCTTTGACCTTGTAATTGTAACAAATTGTGTCCAAATCTTGAACATTCGGTAGCTGTGTACCGTTTCGTGTAGATATTGTGCTAAACAAGATTTTGTGGAATATAATAAAAAGAAGAAAAAACATAAAACAAAACAAAAAAACATCCGAAAGTTGTAAAAACCTTAATTAAAAATTAATAAGGAAAAAAACTAAATCAGTTCAATTTCCAAAGTGGAACATCCCTAACAAGGAACAAGGCAATGTGCAAATTTAGTTGAGTAATAATTGATTTTGCAATTGGCAAATTACATCGAAACTAGCATTGATATTTGCTTCCACTCAACCATAATTTATATTATGTTGTAGTAAATTTTTCGTGTTCATATTTCAGTGTATTATAGGTTGTTGTTTATCTATTTTTACAGATTAAGAGGACTGATAAAAAAAACATTTGGCTCGTCATCATAATGTGATCGGGTGAGATATGTGTGTTATATACCATGTATCGTGGTGTTATATATGTGATTATAAATATGTAATGTGTGTTATATATGTGGTGTAATATATGTGTGTTTATATACATGTATCGTGTGTTTATATAAGTGTGTTTATATATGTGTGTTATAAATACATGTATGTGCTGTTATATACATGTATGTGTGTTATATAATGTGCTGTTTATATACATGTTATGTGTGTTTATATGAATTGGTGTTTATATACATGTTGTGTGTTTTATAATATGTATGTTATATACATGTAAATGTGTGTTATATATGTGTGATTATATACATGGTAATGGTGTTTATATATGTGTGTTATATACATGTATGTTGTGTTATATACATTGTGTGTGTGTTATATACATGTATTTGTGTTATATATGGTGTGTTATATACATGTATGTGTGAATATATATGTGTGCTATATACATGTAATGTGTGTTATATACATGTGTTTTATATACATGTATTGTGTGTGTTATATATGTGTGTTATATACATGGTATGTGTGTTATATATGTGTGTTATATACAGGTATGTGTGTTTCTAATATGTGTGTATATAGTACATGTATGTGTGTTATATATGTGTGGTTTATATACATGTATGTGTGTTTATATATTGTGTGTTATATACATGTATGTGTGTTATATACATGTTATGTGTGTTATATACATTATTGTGTGTTTAATATGTGTGGAAATGGTATCTGGCGCTGACGAGTTAATGTTGCTTTTTTTCAGTTTTAATTTACGAAACCCACTACAGTATGTTACTAAGATGTTTAATAGCCATTCCGTATTCGATTTCACAAATGTATACTATATATAAATTGTATTGTATATTGTATATATAAGCATGGGGGATGTGGATGTGGCGCAGTGCTAGAAGGCGCAGGTATGTTTGGCTAGGCGATTGGGTGCCGTAGATCGTGAGTTCGAGGCCCCGGATAGGATACGAGTCAATAAATTTGTCCCATGCTTTGTTAAATTGTGTTTTCTGTGATATTTGATATTTTATACATATTGAACATATATATTATCTTCGTTGGATATCTGACAATTCCAATCGGGACGTTTTCTGATGTAGGCTAGTTCTTGTCCTCGGGTTGTCCCTTGAACTGTCGCAAGTGCCATTTCACAATTGTGGTCGGTAAATATGCCCAGAGCATCCAATTGCCTTATTTTGTTCATTACACTTTAAAGGGACAATTAAGTGAGGCGTATTATGTCTTACACAACCACGAAGCAAAAATATCACATAAATGTAGTGTTTCTACATTCCCTATGAAGCATATAAACATAAAATATTTTTAAATCCACGATATTGTGAAGTACTTTAATTCAAACCGTTGAAAATTCGAAATCGTATAGCAATACCGTTTTATCAGTTACACAATATGTGCGCTGTACTCATAGTAGAGTCAATGTCACATAAGTTAATACTGTTAACCACACTGCTATATTCACATATTGTAGATTATGTTTTATAACAGTTTGTGTTAAAGTGACAAACTAACATAATGAAATACAAAATTAAGAAAAAGTTACAAAAACTACGAAGTATAGAAATAATCGTTCTTCTGTCAGCGAGTGTAGACACAACACCAGAGCCTGTACACAACCAGGACTTCATCGGAATGCATAATTGAATAGCAATGTATCATATACAATTATGGACCTATATTTAGGTGGACATGGCTCTAGTAATCAATTCAATAAAGTATTATGACCCGAGGCCGCTTTGTCGTTGTTAACTAATTCACTCCGCTCACACAGTGTGAGTAGCCACTATATAACCCGAGATATAATATCAACGCGCATACGACTGGCTGAAACTATTTACGAGTTTTGTGGTTTGAATGATGCGACGTATGACTTTACATATGTATATTATAGCACGTCCTCCTCCTCCAATGTGACAATGCCTCAAAGGTAAGCACTTAATTCCTTATTTTTTCTTTTTTTTCTAAAAAAATCAAACCTTTAATATTTTGGATAATAAGTCAATTACTTGACGTCTTCACCAATATCCCACGGTTTACATCAAAATAAAAGCTGATGAGATTAAATTTAGAAAAGTGAAAATAAGAAAAGTCCCAATGAGATATATTTTATTTGAAAGAAAAAAACAACAAAAACAACACAAAAATACACTGTAAGTCTGTTAAGTGCTCCCGAACTAGGTCCTTAAACTCTATTTGTCTTTGAATTAATCTTTAAAGCCAGACATAAAAAATATAAATGTAAATATAAATCTACTTTAGTTGCGTTCTTAGAATTCATGTGTTCTAAAGATGTACTAAACCATCCGAATAGCGCTAACAGTGGTCACAATTAAAGTGAAATTAAAGATTCATCACTTGTTTATGCCTTACTAGCTAAGTCCGTATTCATCACTTGTTTTATGCCTTACTAGCTAAGTCCGTATTCATAATTTGTTTATGCCTTACTAGCTAAGTCCGTATTCATCACTTGTTTTATGCCTTACTAGCTAAGTTCGTATTCATCACTTGTTTTATATGCTTGCCAGCTAAGTCCGTATTCATCACTTGTTTTATGCCTTGCCAGCTAAGTCCGTATTCATCACTTGTTTTATGCGCTGCCTGCTACGTCCGTATTCATTCACTTGTTTTTATGCGCTGCCAGCTTAGTCCGTATTCATCACTTGTTTTTACGCCTTGCCAGCTAAGTCCGTATTCATCAATTGTTTTTATGCCTTGCCAGCTACGTCCGTATTCATCCACTTGCTTTAATGCCGTTTGCCAGATAAGTCCGTATTCATCACTTGTTTTACGCCTTGCCAGCTAAGTCCGTATTCATCACTTGTTTTATGCCTTACTAGCTAAGTCCGTATTCATCACTTGTTTTATGCCCTTACTAGCTAAGTCCGTATTCATCACTTGTTTTATGCCTTGCCAGCTTCGTCCGTAATTCATCACTTTGTTTTAATGCGCTTGCCTGCTACGTCCGTATTCATCACTTGTTTTATGCGCTGCCAGCTTAGTCCGTATTCATCACTTGTTTATGCCTTACTAGCTAAGTCCGTATTCATCACTTGTTTTTATGCCTTACTAGCTAAGTCCGTATTCATCACTTGTTTATGCCTTACTAGTTTAAGTCCGTATTCATCACTTGTTTTTATGCCTTACTAGCTAAGTCCGTATTCATCACTTGTTTATCGCCTTACTAGCTAAGTCCGTATTCATCACTTGTTTTATGCCTTACTAGTTAAGCTCCGTATTCATCACTTGTTTATGGGCGCTGTCCTAGCTAAGTCCGTATTCATCACTTGTTTTTATGCGCTGCCTGCTACGTCCGTATTCATCACTTGTTTTATGCGCTGCCAGCTTAGTCCGTATTCATCACTTGTTTTACGCCTTGCCAGCTAAGTCCGTATTCATCACTGTTGTTTTATGCCCTTGCCGAGCTACGTCCATATTCATCACTTGTTTTATGACTTGCCAGCTAAGTCCGTATTCATCAACTTGTTTATATAACGCCTTGCCAGCTAAGTCCTATATCATCGGCTTGTTTTATGCGCTGTCCAGCTAAGTCCGTATTCATCATTTTGTTTTATGCGCTGCCAGCTAAGCCCGTATTCATCACGTTGTTTTATGCCTTACTAGCTAAGTCCGTATTCATTCACTTGATTTTATGCCTTACTAGCTAAGTCCGTATTCATATCACTTGTTTATGCCTTGCCAGCTACGTCCGTATTCATCACTTGTTTTATGCGGCATGCCTGCTAGCGTCCGTATTCATCACTTGTTTTATGCGCTGCCAGCTATAGTCCGTATTCATCACTTGTTTATGCCTTACTAGCTAAGTCCGTATTCATCACTTGTTTTATGCCTTACTAGTTTAAGTCCGTAATTCATCACTTGTTTATGCCCTTACTAGTTAAGTCCGTATTCAATCACTTGTTTTATGCCTTACTTAGCTAAGTCCGTATTCATCACTTTTTTTATGCCTTGGCCTAGCTAAGTCCCGTAATCATCACTTGTTTTATGCGCTTGCCAGCTAAAGTCCGTATTCATCACTTGTTTTTTGCGCTGCCTGCTTTACGCGTCCGTATTCATCACTTGTTTTTATGCCTTGCCAGCTTACGTCCGTATTCATCACTTGTTTTTACGCCTTGCCAGCTAAGTCCGTATTCATCAATTGTTTTATGCCATGCCAGCTACGTCCGTATTCATCACTTGTTTTATGCGCTGCCAGCTATAAGTCCGTATTCATCACTTGTTTTACGCCTTGCCAGCTAAGTCCGTATTCATCACTTGTTTTATGCGCTTGCCAGCTAGTCCGTATTCATCACTTGTTTTATGCCTTACTAGCTAAGTCCGTATTCATCACTTTGTTTTATGCCTTGCCAGCTAAGTCCGTATTCATCACTTGTTTTATGCGCTGCCAGCTACGTCCGTATTCATCACTTGTTTTATGCGCTGCCAGCTTAGTCCGTATTCATCACTTGTTTGATGCCTTACTAGCTAAGTCCGTATTCATCACTTGTTTTAATGCCTTACTAGCTAAGTCCGTATTCATCACTTGTTTATGGCCTTACTAGTTAAGTCCGTATTCATCACTTGTTTTATGCCTTACTAGCTAAGTCCGTATTCATCACTTGTTTTATGCCTTGCCAGCTGAGTCCGTATTCAGCACTTGTTTATGCCTTACTAGTTAAGTCCGTATTCATCACTTGTTTTATGCCTTACTAGCTAAGTCCGTATTCATCACTTGTTTTATGCCTTACTAGTTAAGTCCGTATTCATCACTTGTTTTATGCCTTGCCAGCTACGTCCGTATTCATCACTTGTTTTATGCGCTGCCTGCTACGTCCGTATTCATCACTTGTTTTATGCGCTGCCAGCCTAGTCCGTATTCATCACTTGTTTTACGCCTTGCCAGCTAAGTCCGTATTCATCACTTGTTTTATGCCTTGCCAGCTACGTCCATATTCATCACTTGTTTTATGCCTCGCCAGCTAAGTCCGTATTCATCACTTGTTTTACGCCTTGCCAGCTAAGTCCGTATTCATCACTTGTTTTATGCGCTGCCTGCTACGTCCGTATTCATCACTTGTTTTATGAGCTGCCAGATAAGCCCGTATTCATCACTTGTTTTTTATGCCTTACTAGCTAAGTCCGTATTCATCACTTGTTTTTATGCCTTACTAGCTAAGTCCGTATTCCATCACTTGTTTTGATGCCTTACTAGCTAAGTCACCGTATCATCACTTGTTTAATGCCTTGCCAGCTACGTCCGTATTCATCACTTGTTTTATGCGCTGCCTGCTACGTCCGTATTCATCACTTGTTTTATGCGCTGCCAGCTTAGTCCGTATTCATCACTTGTTTATGCCTTACTAGCTAAGTCCGTATTCATCACTTGTTTTATGCCTTACTAGCTAAGTCCGTATTCATCACTTGTTTATGCCTTACTAGCTAAGTCCGTATTCATCACTTGTTTTATGCCTTACTAGTTAAGTCCGTATTCATCACTTGTTTTATGCCTTACCAGCTAAGTCCGTATTCATCACTTGTTTTATGCCTTACTAGTTAAGTCCGTAATCATCACTTGTTTTATGCCTTGCCACTACGTCCGTATTCATCACTTGTTTTATGCCCTTGCCAGCTACGTCCGTATTCATCACTTGTTTTATGCGCTGCCTGCTACGTCCGTATTCATCTCTTGTTTTATGCGCTGCCAGCTTAGTCCGTATTCATCACTTGTTTTACGCCTTGCCAGCTAAGTCCGTATTCATCACTTGTTTTATGCCTTGCCAGCTACGTCCATATGCATCACTTGTTTTACGCCTTGCCAGCTAAGTCCGAATTCATCACTTGTTTATGCCTTGCCAGCTACGTCCGTATGCATCACTTGTTTTATGCGCTGCAAGCTAAGTCCGTATTCATCACTTGTTTATGCCTTGCCAGCTAAGTCCGTATTCATCACTTGTTTTATGCGCTGCCAGCTAAGTCCGTATTCATCACTTGTTTTATGCCTTGCCAGCTAAGTCCGTATTCATCACTTGTTTATGCCATGCCAGCTAAGTCCGTATTCATCACTTGTTTTATGTATAATATTTTAATGTTTGATGGTGGATTTGAAGTTGGAGTATGGCTTGAAGTTCATGTCGATGTTGTGTTGTAATTGAAGAAAGGACTGCAATGTTTTGTCGACGTTTTATTCTGCTGTGGTACATTTTACAATATAATATACAGTTCAACTAACAATATACGTGTAAGCATGGTTCCAGAGTAATGCTGTAGGTTGGTCCCAAAATGGACCAGACACAGGGTGTGACCGCTATTCGTCCCATAACTCTGTATGTATATCTCCGTCCTGTATGTCTATCTCGATCACTGGCCAGCCAAATATATAAACTGATCAGATATATTGCCTACGTGTACAAATGACATGTTACTCATGTTATTACACCATAAAATTATATAACAACAAGGAACGTTGTTACGTCGCTGACAAGTAGACATTTGCCCTAGAGACATAACACGAGTATGTCTCAAATACCGTACATTAAGTCTTGAAGATTTTAATAGATAATAATTAAAGATTCCTAAAATAATACTAATTATACCATATATGCCTTGCCAGCTAAGTCCGTATTCATCACTTGTTTTATGCCTTACTAGCTAAGTCCGTATTCATCATTTGTTTTATGCCTTACTAGCTAAGTCCGTATTCATCATTTGTTTATGCCTTAATAGCTAAGTCCGTATTCATCACTTGTTTTTATGCCTTGCTATAGTACCATGTAGAGAATGATTTTTATCGTTTTTTATCTAGAGCTCTAAAACGTCTAAAAATGGTCTTAGGGGACACTGTTGGGTCCATGATTACATAATCTGTAACAGTTCTTAGATCCCTGTGGTCGTTTCGTGACTTTCTTGAGCTCTGATGAAATTATTATTGTTGCACAGCGAGACATGATTTTTTTTATATATAACCTAATACTATTTAAATCTCTGCTTAAATCTCTGATTATATCTCTGGTTTGAAATAATAGGAAATAAAGTATAGAAAACTGTGCCCGAGTGATTTTCTGAGGCAGTGCTCCACTACGACATATATGGACCATTTCGTACCCGGCCGAAAGGTATAGTAGGCAGGGTACGTATATTCTTCTAAAAGGAACATGTACTGTGTAGTGGCAATGTAAATATATGAAACGAACATCACAAATCAAACACAATGTAAATAAAGAAAACAGCCGAATAGGAAACACAGGGTATTTTTTTTTCAATTATGATACTTTTATCAAAGTTCAAAACAGATACATTTTAGATTCTGATTTTATTTTTGTGGAAAATGTGCTGAGAAAGGGAAGTTATATTACAATTTGTAATATTAACTATTGTTAGGTAGTACACGGGTGAACATAACGTCAGTAATAGTAACCCATAGAGTATCGAGGGTGCTGTATACGGAGCTCAATCTATTGCATTTGTAAGTAGTGCAATGAATATAGAAACACCATGTTATAAATACTGTATCTTTGTCATCGAGCATAATCATTCCCATTCTGTGGCACGTCAGACGTGATGTTACTATCGAACAGAATAAGTACAGGTTTGTATGTTCTTCCTTGTTTTTTCTATTCCGAATTTGCATATTACAGAGTTATCTGCACTTGATTGTGACGTCATGTGTTTGCGATAATAACGTCATACGTTTCGAAGAAAACGACGTGAATTGCGCTCATAAAATAATGACGTAACAATCGATACCTACCCGCAAGGGAGCTAACTCCGTAATATGCAAAGACGGAATTGTTAGTTTTTGGGATCCTCTCGTAATGTAATGCAGCTATTGCTTCGATTCGAGAGGAAAGATGAATGACTCCTTCTTTTCTTACTAGTAACTACTAGTAACTCAAGATCTTGTTGTTGTATTGCAGTCATTTTGATACCTCAATTTGTCTACATCGGATGAATAATGTCAATCTTATGACTATTTTTCAATTTGTAGTGAAATTCGAGTTGGCGGCCATATTTATGACGTTATAAAACCGGAAGTTCATCCATAGTTATGCAAAGTTAACATTGGTTTTATGTTGCTGTTGTTTTTACTCATTGATGAGAGGTCATTTTACTGATTAGAAATAATAGTTTGCTGTTGGAAAACATTTTTGCTGCATCAAGGCAAAACAGGAAAAAAAATTGCTAAAAAAATACCATTTGTGAGATAAAAATCCGATTTGTTTTCATTTCCTGCGTGGAAATCATCACATATATATTGGATTAGTTGGTCCTGACATGTATTTGTGGTTCTGTCGTGGTCATTTTGACACCTCATTTGTCTAATTCAGTTAACAAATGTCAATGTTTAAGGAAAAGACCGAACAGAATACCAAAAGCATTTCAAAGGCACATATAGAAATCAAAAAGACATGTGAATCATTAGCAGATCAGGAAATGAGTGCACACAGGATCCAAAACGAGCTTCTGACCTTGCGGCATGATAATGAAATAATGAAAAACACAATAGAGGATCAGCAATGCCGAGGTATGAAATACAATCTCGTGCTCACCGGTCTCCTTGAACAGAGGGATGAAATAATTGCTGAGAAAGTTAGAGGATTCTTTAGACACGAACTCGGTATTCACAAACGAATGGAATTCGCAAATGTACATAGGTTTAATCGACCAGGTAAACATAGACCAATCGTAGTGCGATTCCTGCACTTTGATGACAAACAGAAGTAAAGAAGGAGGAGGCAATCTCCTGAAAAAAGTAAAACGCATATCGGGATATGTATAGAACAATTTTCGGTAGAGCTGAAGAAGAACGAAACGACGTTAACCCCTGTCCATCGAGACATCACAGGTCTGCGGGCCATCACGACAGTCTGTTCCAGGGACAGGCGTTATTAAGATGGACAACTTTTGACCAATCTGATACCGCCAGGAAACATAGACCGTGAATCGCGAATAAACTCGTGAACCTCACCCCACATACAGCGAGGCGTCCCAAGGAATAAGTACCCCAGAACAACACTCAGGCGACTAAAATGACCGACTGTCCCTGACCTCCCAAATAGTGGTAATAATCGGTCGCCCAGCATCTCTTGCAACGCATCGCAACCTATGTGATGATTCTGATGGTCTCTTTCACCCCACCCCATAACCCTCAGAGACAAGGTTCGGGAGAACGATAAGACCAACAATACATCCCGGTTCTGGCATTATTGTAAAACACTTCGTAAAGAATTTCATACTGCCAAACAAAATTACAGTAGATTAAAAAATGCCGAGAATAAGAGTGAACTAAAAAGGAGAAGTCTTAATTATAGAAAGGCAGTAAATAACGCATACAAAAAAATATACATTTAATACGGAAAAGAAATTAAGAGATTCTGTGAAAAATAGTCCAAAGTTTTTATGGGATATGCTGAATAAGGCATCAGGACAATCAAAAACGCGTCATAGTAAAATACCAATAACTGAACTTTACAATTACTTCAAAAATTTGAACTCTGCTAATTATGAAGATGATGATATCGATATTACTTTTCCGGATAATGAGGATAATTTATCTGAAGATCTTAATGCAGAAATAACTGCAGAGAAAATAGTAAACGCTATAAAAAAAACCTGAAAAATAATAAAGCTAGTGGTATTGAAATACAAAATGAATACATAAAAAGTACTATAAATATATTTTTGCCTCTATATACAGATCTATTCAATATAATCCTTAATACCGGAAGTGTACCCTGTGAGTGGACTGTAGGTATAATTAAACCAATATATAAAAATAAAGGAGACCCTAGGGACCCAGATAATTTTAGAGCGATTACACTAGTATCTTGTTTGGGAAAGGTATTTACTTCTATAGTTAATGATAGATTGACTAAATTGGCTGATAAAATCAATCTTGTATCATCTGCTCAAGCGTGGTTCCGAAAAGGGTACTCTACAACAGAAAATGTTTTTATTCTGCACTCTTTAATTTCTTTATATTTCGCGAAGGGAAAAAACTATATTGCTCCTTTATTGACTTCAAAAAGGCGTTTGATACTGTGTGGAGAGCGGGGCTGTGGAGAAAACTACATTATAATAGGATAAGTGGGAAAATATTCAAGGTAATTTATAATCTGTATAAAAATACTAAATCCTGTGTAATTAATGACAATGATAAGTCTGAATTCTTCATGTGTGATGTCAGGTTAAAACAAGGGGGAAATATGTCGCCATTTTTGTTTTCCCTGTATCTCAATGATTTAGAAAATTTTCTTGACCAGCGTAATGTCCCGTCCTTGAATGAAGTAAATGTACTAATTGAACAAAACCTGAATTTTTATGTAAAACTGTTTGTTATATTATATGCTGATGACACCGTACTTATGGCTGAAACACCCGATGGTCTTCAGAAAGCATTAAATGAATTTAAAAACTATTGTGATGAATGGAAACTTTCAGTTAACACACAAAAAACAAAAGTATTAATATTTGAAAAAAAAGAAAAAGCCGAACAAACGTTAATTTCCTGTTCAATAATAAGATTTTAGATATACAGGACTCCTATACATATCTTGGATTGATATTAAATTTTAATGGTGGTTTCACAAAAGCCAAAAGTAAATTATCCGAACAAGCAAGGAAAGCCATGTACGCATTGTACACACAAATCAGAAATGTTTCATTACCGATAGATCTACAGTTAAAACTATTTGATGCACTTGTGATGCCAATTTTATTATATGCATGTGAAATCTGGGGGTTCGAAAATATTAAGAATATAGAAAAATTACACTTACAATTTTGTAAACGGATTTTAAATGTCCGTATTAGTACACCAAATTATATGGTATACGATGAATTGGGCAGGTTCCCTTTAGAAATTGAAATAAAAACAAAAATGATTTTGTTCTGGCATAAACTCGTAACGGGGGAAACGAAATTATCAACTACAATGTATAAATTATTGTATAAGTTGCATCAGGACTCCGTATTCAGTTCTAGGTGGTTATTGTATATTAGAGATATATTGAATAATACTGGGTTTAATGATACTCGGTCACTTCAACTATCCTGTACAGTTAATAGAAATTATCTTAAAACAATTATTAAACAAAGACTACAAGATCAATTTATTCAAAAATGGTATCATGAAATTGACAGTTCCTCGCGAGGACAAATGTATTCTTTTTTAAAGTCTCAATTCAATTTTGAACCATACCTTTTGAAACTGAATCATAACCAACGTAGATATCTGTGTAAATTTAGAACTTCTAATTTAAAATTCCCTATAGAGACCGGCAGATGGAACAACATCCCTCGCGAGGAAAGGTTATGTCCTCTCTGTACAAATTGTGTTGGAGATGAGTACCACTATCTATATGTATGTAATCATGAATCTGTTGTAGCATTACGAGAAATTTATATGCCAAGATACTACTTTACTAATCATAATTATCACAAAATGAAAGAAATGTTTACTATATGCAATACAGCTCTATTAAGTAAAGTAAGTAGTTTTATTCAGAGAGTAATTAAGCTTCTTTAAACTATATAAGGAAAAAAAGAATTGTTAGTTTCAATGTATTTAAATGTGCCTATTGATGACTGTGTCCATCTATCATTTCCTTCTTTATTTTCATTTTTATAATTATTATTTTTTGTTCCTTTTGACCTCTTGTTGCATATGTACATATGTCATGAGTGAATAAAAAATCTTGAAATCTTGTAAATGTGTTATATGCAAAAAATGGAACAAAAATTATACATTTATATATACATGTATATAACATTTCTCATAAAATTTCAATTTTTAAACAAAAATACAGTACATGTATTATGTACCGGTCAGCTAGGATACAGAGTTTCTGTTCTTGATCGTCATGATCATAGATGAAACCTGGTCCACCTCAGAATTAAGACCACCTCGCTATTAAGACCACTTTTACTCAGGCCACTGGGTGGTTTTAAAAGATAGGTTTTAATGTAAATACTGTTATACATATTCTCAACACATGTTATATAATGTTTCTGACGTCCCTTGCTCATACACATTTTCATTTACAGCGGTTCGGAGCGGTACGGAGCTGGGTTTTCGAGAAAAATATTTCAAAGATTATAGGATAGATAACCACCCGTGAAGGTGTGAAACATTGATCATGACCACATCAAAACAATAAGCAGTGATCTAGAGTTGGCTGTTCTATTGTTTAGAGGATTAAGTGTCATTTTATAACGAAATCTTATCGTTTGGTTGTTTATGCAAATTAAATGAAAAAAATCGGAGGTGTTTAAAATATAAATGAAATTGTAATACATGTTGGCAATATTCTGTACTAGGTAAATGTACTTATATAATTTGTAACACATTGTTTTTTTCAAAGTAGATAATCATGTCAAAGTAAAATTGCTGAGTGAATCTGCTATAATATATATTGAAACCACTGAAGCTTACAATTTTCGTTACTGTAAAGGAAATTTTAGAAAGATCAACCCATTTCAAATGATTCGACTGAACTAAGTCTTCCCATCTTCTCCTCCCGGTAGGAGTTATGTTTTTTTTTTTTTATTACATTGTACAGATCAATATGAAATATTTAATGTTAGTAGGAATAAATTTTGACATATTTCAGAGTCAGCCTCATTCAGGTATTCTCTGATAGCAGATAATAAAACCGTGATATTCCACAAAATTAGTACTAAACTGATAGATTTGTATCAATTCATCAAAACAGTAAAAAGTAAGCGTGTCACTATCCTTCATTAAATCATATACTACAATTATGTTTTTCTTGAACCAAGCCTTATAAGAGCAGTTTTGCTTCCAATATTCATATTTCAAAGTAAAGTATCATGTCCAGGAGGGCTGAAGTTGGTTGCGAGTTCCTAGTTCCTAGTTCCGTTTAATAAACGGAACTAGGAACCAGACCCGAGTTCCGTTTAACTTAAACGGAACCAGGAACCAGACCCGAGTTCCGTTTAAGCTTATACGGAACTAGGAACCAGACCCGAGTTCCGTTTAACAAAAGTACTGGCCAACGAGCCGAGTTCCGTTTATTAGGATTTCTGCCTCTAATTGAATGTTCAATTACATATTATATATCGGAATCGAACTCTGAGCTTTCAGCAGCGATACGACACAGAATTAATCTCTATAACACAGATTTTTCTTAAACGGATCTGACACCTAGACCTCAGTTCCGTTTAACTTAAACGGAACCAGGAACCAGACCCGAGTTCCGTTTAAGCTTATACGGAACTAGGAACCAGACCCGAGTTCCGTTTAACAAAAGTACTGGCCAACGAGCCGAGTTCCGTTTATTAGGATTTCTGCCTCTAATTGAATGTTCAATTACATATTATATATCGGAATCGAACTCTGAGCTTTCAGCAGCGATACGACACAGAATTAATCTCTATAACACAGATTTTCTTAAACGGATCTGACACCTAGACCTCAGTTCCGTTTAACTTAAACGGAACCAGGAACCAGACCCGAGTTCCGTTTAAGCTTATACGGAACTAGGAACCAGACCCGAGTTCCGTTTAACAAAAGTACTGGCCAACGAGCCGAGTTCCGTTTATTAGGATTTCTGCCTCTAATTGAATGTTCAATTACATATTATATATCGGAATCGAACTCTGAGCTTTCAGCAGCGATACGACACAGAATTAATCTCTATAACACAGATTTTCTTAAACGGATCTGACACCTAGACCTCAGTTCCGTTTAACTTAAACGGAACCAGGAACCAGACCCGAGTTCCGTTTAAGCTTATACGGAACTAGGAACCAGACCCGAGTTCCGTTTAACAAAAGTACTGGCCAACGAGCCGAGTTCCGTTTATTAGGATTTCTGCCTCTAATTGAATGTTCAATTACATATTATTATATATCGGAATCGAACTCTGAGCTTTCAGCAGCGATACGACACAGAATTAATCTCTATAACACAGATTTTCTTAAACGGATCTGACACCTAGACCTCAGTTCCGTTTTAACTTAAACGGAACCAGGAACCAGACCCGAGTTCCGTTTAAGCTTATACGGAACTAGGAACCAGACCCGAGTTCCGTTTAACAAAAGTACTGGCCAACGAGCCGAGTTCCGTTTATTAGGATTTCTGCCTCTAATTGAATGTTCAATTACATATTATATATCGGAATCGAACTCTGAGCTTTCAGCAGCGATACGACACAGAATTAATCTCTATAACACAGATTTTCTTAAACGGATCTGACACCTAGACCTCAGTTCCGTTTAACTTAAACGGAACCAGGAACCAGACCCGAGTTCCGTTTAAGCTTATACGGAACTAGGAACCAGACCCGAGTTCCGTTTAACAAAAGTACTGGCCAACGAGCCGAGTTCCGTTTATTAGGATTTCTGCCTCTAATTGAATGTTCAATTACATATTATATATCGGAATCGAACTCTGAGCTTTCAGCAGCGATACGACACAGAATTAATCTCTATAACACAGATTTTCTTAAACGGATCTGACACCTAGACCTCAGTTCCGTTTAACTTAAACGGAACCAGGAACCAGACCCGAGTTCCGTTTAACATACATACTGGCCAACGAGCGGAGTTCCGTTTATTAGGATTCCTATCTCTAACTGCATGTTCAATTACCTATTATATACAGGAATCGAACTTAGAGCTTCCATGAATAATACAGCACAGAATTAATCACCTTAACACAAGTTTCCTTAAACGGATCTGACACCTAGACTCCAGTTCCGTTTAACTTACACGGAACTAGGAACCAGACCCGAGTTCCGTTTAAGCAAATACGGAACTAGGAACCAGACCCGAGTTCCGTTTAAGCTTTAACTGAACTAGGAACCAGACCTGAGTTCCGTATAACCCCACGCTTGTATAAACATTTGTAAAGCTCATCTGACCTGAAGGGCCTGATATCGAATATAATAATATATGATATCTTATATAATTCGATCAAATTCTGGATGTACCTTGCTTCTTCAATAAATTTTGAATTGGCTTGCCATATTTACAGATATCTTTATCTAATCCCCATGGTAAAAGGATTTTATTTTTAATTTTAAATCTAACAATGTTTCATCGAAATATTTAGATTTCCAGATTATTTTTCTCCATTTATTTTTATTTTTATGTGAAGGAGTATTTCAAATTCATATTTTTCTGATATTTTAATATCTTGTTAAATTGATGTGCATTTTATCGAACTGCAAGCATAAACCAAAACTGCCTTCGAAATATACATGTATATTGTACCTATTGATCTTGGTTAAGAATATCCTTCCGTGAGTCAACAAAATAGATCACGAAGAATCACCTGTTTTATGAAGTAATTGTCGCAAAAACTCTTACAGTTGGAAATAGCAAAACAGGCTCCACGATTTGCTTAATTTAAATCTCCATCATATAATGATGCTTTCAATATCATATGATTATGAGTGCAAATCAATAGTGGTAGAGAGTCAGTCCCAGCATTTTTTACAATTTTGAATTCCTTTAAGGATGCTACCATCGCAATATGAGTACTATCCCATACTTAATTTCAGAGAAAAAAAGTCGTTTATATGGAAATAAACAAATTGACCCCTTTTGGCCCCGCCCCTCAGGCCCAAGGGGATAAGCCACACCCTTTTTATAATTTTGTATCCTCGCCCCATACAGATACTACCTTTGCAATATGAGTTGTTATATATCGTGCTTAGTTTTAGAGAAGAAGTCTTTTATAAGGAAATTAGAGTTTTTTTCAATGTTAAGCCACTTTCATGATAAATACTTACTATAACTTTATAATTCAAATTCACTACATACACCAATTTTTATAGCCCTGAAAACATTATATTTGAGAATCCCGTCTCCCTACCGTACCTTATTTCGTACTCGACGAGAGTATATAGAATGATGTCCCTTCCTAAACACCTCTATGTAGCCACGAGGCCAAATGACTGAGGATGAAAGGGAGGGAGGACAGAAGAGTGGAACCCCATAAAGTCATTGTTAGTTTTACATCATGTAAATTGGTTTTACATTGAAAAACCTCAATTTCTTAACAGTAATACGCTACTATAACTTTAGTATGCGAATTTGTCTTTTTTACCGTAATGGCGAGTCCGAAGCCAGGCAGCCCAGTCAAATGATAAATGTAGGGGACAGCCCCCAGGCAGAGAATATAAAACAGGGTTGAATGAACAAAGGTAAAAACGGATATACCTCTCCGTGGAAAGAGGTGCACCATTGTGAAACCTGCTCGCATAAGGTTAAAAGACCATAAATGCATTTAATGTATACTGAGGAGGAACAGTCACAGACTGAGTCATCGAAACTGGGCCCAAGGAAAACAGTCCATCAGAGTGGAAGGACAGAGACCGGAGGTGAAAGTAGACTGACCACGCCAAACGGCAGAAGACATTGATGTCCTGGTACAAGGACCTATTGCGGAGAGCCAAAGAAGTCGCAAGGGCTCTAACCTCATGAGCCCTCACCTTGCATTCCGCATGAGATTGATCATTAGACGGCTCATAAGCAATCTTGATCACCTGACATATCAATGTGGAGATGGACTGGAAGGAGATATCCTGCTGACCCTGTTTTAAGGTCCCGACAGGAACAAAGCATCTGATAATTCTCCCCAGACTCAATAGAGACTGACAGGAAAGGGATTCTAATGGAATGGGGCGAAAAACCTGGTTCCCAATTCTTTGCCCAAATTTCAGGATCAGTGAGAAGGGTAACGGCACAGCTAGATCTTGCCCATGAAATACGCGAAGAGCGAAAAGACAATGCATAAATATCACTTCTCATGTGGCCTGATGCAACAGCAAGCAGAAAGACAGTCTTAAAAGTTAAAAACTTTATGAAGTCCGATCCTAAAGGCCCACTAGAAGCCGAAGCCCCCATTTATGACTCTAAAACGAGTTCTAGGTTCCACTGTGGAGCTAACTACTGTACGTTAGGCCTGTCCAGATTGAACCCCCGAATAATGAAAACCAAAGAAATGAAGATCCTACCTCTGGTTTACCACGGAAAGAAAGTACACTGGCAATAGCTGTGTGATAGCCTGCAATAGTACATGATTGTGCTCCCTAAACAAGACAGAGAAGGAAACTCGCAATCAGCTGGGCAGAGGCCATGACCGGATCAATCTTCCTGACGCCAATCAAAAGAAGATTTTCCAGCGTGACTGGAAGGCGGCAGAGGAGAAAGACCTAATTGATCGGGCGATGCGAGCTGACATATCCGAAGAAAAGCCTGTCTGAGCTAGGACTCCTGAAATCACGTCCAAGCGTGAAGGTAACGTCTGGGGCCGATGCTAACGAAAGACATTTGTTTTTGGTGAGAGAACGAGGACGAGCCACCAGAAACGACAAGAGCTCCGAAAACCAGGGTTGACGCGGCAACAGTGGCGCTATCGGAAAGAAGGAGCAATAATGCTCCGGAAACTTCTGTAGAACCCTGCGTCTATGGCCCAAGCCATTTGGTTTGCCACGGAGAGACAAAGGTTGACAACTGATTATTGAGAAAAGAGGCAAAAAGGTCGAGGAATATAGATGCCTTTCTGTCATAACCAGCTGGCGCCGCCTGGAGATTATCCGCCAGAACATTTGCGCTTCCTGGAAGATGCTTGACTAAAATTGTTAACTGCATTTCCTTATAGATAGGAATAATACGGAAATACTGATAGCGAGGGCACAAAGGACGTGAGCTGGTGTCCCTTTCTCTCCAGATAAGCGACCACTGTAGAGTTGTCCGTAGCCATTCAAACTGCATTGGAATGCAGAATCTTCTAAAATGTCTGCAGAGAAAACAGAAGAGCCATCATCTTCTGCATGTTCCCCAGACCACTCCGTCGACTGGCAATGGATGTCGAGGTAAGCCCCTAACACTTCCATGAACGCATCCGTGAACATGTTAACGGTGGGAGCTGGCATGGACGACAACGAAACCCCCTGAAATACATTTGTAATTGCCTTTCAGAGTACACCACCGAGCAAACCCCATGAGTTGAGATAACACAGAATATTTAGATACCAACGAGGGGCCAGCCGTTGAAGGTCAGAGGAATATCTCTGGCCTTCTCGAATTTCTTCAAAGTTGGAATGACAATACCATGAACCGCGTGGAAACGGTTTCCCAAGAAGACAATGTTTTAAGAAGGGGAACCTCATACTCTTTAAGGAACTTAGCCCACTCTAAGCAAAAGTTTCATGACCAGACGGGTGTTCCGATCCAAAGATTCCCGAACTAGATGGATCATTAGGAATTCGTCGACATAGTTGTGAACATGTCTTCCCTAGAGTGCAGAAATCACACTACAACCAGCAGCAGTTGATGGGACACCAAGCTCCAAACCTCTTGCGGATCAGAATTATTCTGGAATAGAAGCCGAGTGTGTAGTCCATAATAGGCACCTCCTCGACCGCGCCCTTTAAAAGCATGGTCCTTAGTTCCTCCCGGATGGAAACTGCCATCTCCGGATCCCCCGAAGGAGGGAAAAAATACACAAAATACACAGGTATGGAATGCCAAACCGCTCCTTCACTACAGAAAAGGCTCAAGGGTCCTGGGTGATATCCTTCCATTGACTCTAGAAAGAAGGTGGACTGACGATCTCCTACAGGAAGATGAAAACGAGGAATATCGAGACCTTCACAGATGGAGAATTGTTGCCTTACCCAAACCCTAATTTACGAGAGGAGGACTTAAATCTGAGACTGGCTGAATTCTCAAGAACAGACCTTTCGTATGGAACGAGCAAGGACGGAGAGACGAATCAGGAACTTTTCGTCTTGTCCCAATGATTTGTACTCTTCCTACCCTTCCCAATGTTACCATTGAAATAAGGCTTTGACTTCGGTCGCATATAACAGTGGGAGCAGAATTTCTAGCTTTCTTTTTTGGTGGTACTGACCTCTGTGAGGTAATGGCCTTCAACGTCTGAATTCTCTTCAAAAAAGGCAGAAGGGACCACGTCTGACATTGACGAGTAATGACACCTTCAAAGAAGCCAATCCTCTCAATGTCCTGTTCAGGGCAGAAGTTTTCAAGTTTATATATGACATTCTGGATGGAGAGACGCAACAGCCTCTCCATCGTGTGGTGCTTCTTGGAGCCGAACACTACCTGGTTCATTGACCAAGTTTCCAGAGTTAAACACTCAAGCTTAGCAGGCAAAGAGGACGGCAGTCTATCGTGTATTGCATAACCAGGGGCTTGAACCTTTGACCAAAACTGAGGTGCAACAGGGCTAACTTAAGCGTGCGAGATGAGGAAAAATTCTTCTTCATAACTCGAGTTAAGATATGAATGCCATTGACCACTTTTACTTGTTAGATAAACACCCGTCATATTGTCCAATGAAAATGTCCAGTTAAACATCTTATTACACGTGGGAATCATAATAAACGAACTCATTGGTCAGTAAAAGCACGTGAACTGAATATGGAATTTGATTGCGTTGGAGTTAAAAGGAACTCGGGTCTAATTCCTAGATTCGTATGATCTTAAACGGAACTCGGGCATGGTTTTTCGACTCCGTTTTTTACGCTATATTGAGTTTTTCTGTGATTATATGTTCCTAAAGGTTCCGAAGACGATTACTGTTAAATACTAGAACACTGACACGTCAAAATAGGCCCCGCTCAAGGTGCTTTGCGATTAGGAAAAGCAATATCTTGACAATGAAATGTACAATTGAAGCTCTGATTTCGAAATGAATGATGACAGTATATATTACAAGATATCTTAGAGGATTCTTGGCGCGTACCAAAGAATGATGTATGTCTGACGAAAGAGGAATATTTTCTCTGCTTTTTAAACAATAAATATTAAAATCCAAGATGACTGCCTCTTGGCCATCTTGTTGATTTTGTTTGATTGAGTTGTATGGGCCATTTGGGGCTATCTTGTTGATAGATCGGTTCAAAAATGCCTTATACGCAACTAGGAACCTAGGGGAAACCAACCTCTGAAATTTCAGACAGATCCCTTTGGTGCTTAATAGAGATAAATATCTTCAACTACCAAAATCAAAATTGTTTCTCTGTCGGCCATCATATTGTCCGATTGGCACAAAAATGTAATATGCAGAACAAGGGCACTAAGGCAACCTACATCTGCAATTTAAGACTTCTTGGTAACAAAAAAGAACTAAAAAAGGACAGGCGGACGGACGGACGGACGGACGTACAGACGGACGGACAGATAGACCGACAACCTGATTACTATAAGGCACCCGTATTGCGATACGGGGCACTATTAAGCATCAGGATATTCATTAAAGTCTTTAAAGGCAATGTATAGGCCAACATCGGCTTAAACAGAACTAGGAACTGGTTCCTAGATCCGCATAATACTAAACAGAACAGAACAGGTCTCGTTGTCGACTTCGTGTAAAGAAATCTACACTGAAATGATTTTTACTTTGATTACATGGTCCTGAAATTTCAAAGACAATTCCTGTAAAAATATATCTAAAAACGTCACATCTATGCAAGCGTCAATTCTAAACTGGCCTCGAGTCTGGTTTCTAGTTCCGATCAAATAAACGGAACTCGAATATGGTTCCTAGTTCTGTTTGAGCTTAAACAGAACCCGGGTCTGGGTCCTAGTTCCGTTTAAGTTAAACGGAACTGGAGTCTAGGTGTCAGATCCGTTTAAGGAAACTTGTGTTAAGGAGATTAATTCTGTGCTGTATTATTAATGGAAGCTCTAAGTTCGATTCCTGCATATAATAGGTAATTGAACATGCAGTTAGAGATAGGAATCCTAATAAACGGAACTCCGCTCGTTGGCCAGTATGTTTGTTAAACGGAACTCGGGTCTGGTTCCTAGTTCCGTTCAAGTTAAACGGAACTCGGGTCTGGTTCCTAGTTCCGTTTATTAAACGGAACTGGAGTCTATGTGTCAGATCCGTTTAAGGAAACTTGTGTTAAGGAGATTAATTCTGTGCTGTAGTATTCATAGAAGCTCTAAGTTCGATTCCTGTATATAATAGGCAATTGAACATGCAGTTAGAGATAGGAATCCTAATAAACGGAACTCGGCTCGTTGGCCAGTACTTTTGTTAAACGGAACTCGGGTCTGGTTCCTAGTTCCGTATAAGCTTAAACGGAACTCGGGTCTGGTTCCTAGTTCCGTTTAAGTTAAACGGAACTGGAGTCTAGGTGTCAGATCCGTTTAAGGAAACTTGTGTTAAGGAGATTAATTCTGTGCTGTATTATTAATGGAAGCTCTAAGTTCGATTCCTGCATATAATAGGTAATTGAACATGCAGTTAGAGATAGGAATCCTAATAAACGGAACTCCGCTCGTTGGCCAGTATGTTTGTTAAACGGAACTCGGGTCTGGTTCCTAGTTCCGTTTAAGTTAAACGGAACTGGAGTCTAGGTGTCAGATCCGTTTAAGGAAACTTGTGTTAAGGAGATTAATTCTGTGCTGTATTATTCATGGAAGCTCTAAGTTCGATTCCTGTATATAATAGGTAATTGAACATGCAGTTAGAGATAGAAATCCTAATAAACGGAACTCCGCTCGTTGGCCAGTATGTATGTTAAACGGAACTCGGGTCTGGTTCCTAGTTCCGTTTAAGTTAAACGGAACTCGGGTCTGGTTCCTAGTTCCGTTTAAGTTAAACGGAACTCGGGTCTGGTTCCTAGTTCCGTTTAAGTTAAACGGAACTCGGGTCTGGTTCCTAGTTCCGTTTTAGTTAAACGGAACTCGGGTCTGGTTCCTAGTTCCGTTTATTAAACGGAACTAGGAACTAGGAACTCGCAACCAACTTCAGCCCTCCTCATGTCCAAGCCTTATAAAAACAGTTTTGGAACCAATAGACAAATTTCAAATTAAATTATCATGTCAAAGTAAACTTTCTGAGTGAATTTGCGATCCGAATTTTGGACCTATCCTTGCTCCAAATTTTGCTGAACAACTTTCCATAATGTTTAATAAGAAGATATTTACAAATTGTAGTTAGAAAAGGACACTGATGACAATATATGTCATTTAGTTATCTCGTGCCGTTACCGTTTGTTAGAATATATGTTGTAATGTACTGCAAACTTGATAGACATAGAGAAAAATATTAACATTTTTTGACAAAAATCATCCTTCGTGCAATTTACATGTCGTTTAGTTAATTAACTCAGGTTTAATTAGTTTTTATAGTTAATAGATATACATTCATGTACTTGAAACTTGATAAAGCATATACCGGTAAACAGCTGATAGCTGACAGAGATTTTTTTCTCTCTTTCCTCTCTTTTCTCGCTGATATGTTGGCAAAGTAGTATTAGTGAAGTTATGAAGCATGAAGGTCATCCTTTATGACAATATACGTTAGTTATATATGTTACACGGTCTGACAACCATTAATTTTTGTAGTTATAGATAGTATGGTGTTCTTAAACTTGCTAGATACATATTTGTTAAAAAGGAAATCCTTGATGTCATTCATATTAGTCATTAAAGGTCAAATACGTGTATGGTATTGCTTAAACATCAGATTTTATATAATATAACCAATAAGGTTTTTTTCTTATAGATGTAGAATCAATGATCCTACAATTAACATATATGCCTGTTTAGTTTTTAACAAAAAAAAAAATCAATTTAATTTGATATTACAAGTCACCATAATGCTGAAACTTTTCTTTATATAAACTTGACAACATAAATACTTCCTCTTTGATTGAAGGTTCTGCACTGAAATGCATTATGTGTATATAGAATAAGTGGATTTGTACAAAATGTGAAAAAAATAAATCAATGTGATAAATTATTACGAGCAAATTAAAAACAATTACTTGTATTAGTTTTTCAGCCTTAGTTTAAGTCCTGTCTTCTTTGGATCGTTTTCCAATTTGCAGTTATACTGATAATATAACCATAGACTTATCAATCTTTAACACTCGAATCAACTGCTATCATCCAGAAATTTTACCGCAGCAGTACTTTCAGTACTTTGATTAATCTAGACCTCTAAAAACGTCTATAATCTGTAACTAAAATTATCTGTGGTACAACCTACGTTGATCATCATTCCAGATTCTCACGATTTTTATGAGTGAATTACGATTTACAGTAGAAATCGAACAACTTGACAGAGATTTTATAACTATTATGTTCACCGTAAAAATTGTTTAACAATTTCAGATTTGTTTGATTACCAGTTTGCAATTAATGGAGATACATGTATACAATTTAATGTAATCTGGGTGGCAGATAAATAGAATAGTTCCCGTATCGTTTACTATAATTGCAATTTAACAATGATATCCTTTAATTGCTGCATTAACATTTTTACTATTTCACAGTAAAACATTTTCAGATGTAAGTGAACATCTTAATTTCCTGCTGCAACCATTTAATCTGAACAACCAAGGCCAATATGACAAAAACTAGTCCCTATAAATCATTTGAAAAGACAACAAAAACTTATAACTTTCAATAACTTTGCAATTTCCCATTAATAATCCAGATGTTTGGAAGATTTTGTTAGCGCATTGTTGTCATCAATAGTTTTGTTGTTTAAACGATCTTCGCGCTTAAAAAATCTTGATTGGGATGTCATTTTTCTGTTCTATGATTCATCACAATAACTTAATTGACCATTTTTGTGTTGTAGTGTGATTACCACCACGTTGACTGGTAAGATGATGAATGGATTTCTCTTCCTCTGTACATGTGTTCTCGTCCTCATCGCAGTCCTTAAATTATCTCCATATCACACGTGGAGTACACTTAACGACGTGACAGAGACTGATACGCCACCTACAATCAGCAAAATGTCCCCTCCCAAACCGTAATAACACTCAGAACGGCAGTCCGACCAATTTAATACCCAGACACTTTGTTAGAAGTCTGGAGAAAATAGCTCAAAATTTGCACCATGCTTCTGTACACGCTAAGGGTTTAAAGACGAGAGATGCTTTGAAGAAAGCAACAGTTGAAATTAAGATTTTATTTGGACAAATGGATATCAGTTATCGTAACATCACCGAAAGGGGCGTTACCACACCACGCACGGTATGTCCAGAGGAATATCGAGGGCCAAAATTTGGGATGAATACATCATACGAGAAAGGGTTCGAGAGAATCCCGTGCAATAACAGCAAACCACTTTCAGACCTTCTCACAGTTTTAATATTACACAAAAATTCAACTGAATCGGCACGAGACACAATAAAAGACATTCAGAGAATTATGCCCGGGGTTCAAACAATCATTGGTCTTAATCGTCAATCGATCAAAGGAGGAAATGTCTAGTATCGAGCGAGAATAAATCATTCGTCAAATGGCTGGATAACAAGACGAGGACTTCCGAAGGTCAAATATGGAGCGATCTTTTGAAGGAGGTTATTACGAAACGGAGTACGTGTTGATAGCTCGGAATGTTCACATATTTGATGAAAAATGTGCGGTTAGAGCGCTTGATTCGTGTGATCGAGATGGTTGGTGTTCCTATTAGCAGGTGGGCCACAAGAAATTCCCTTGATGGTAAATGGAGTCTAGGATGTTATCAGAGCGGAATGCGGAACTACACATTAGTATAACACCACGAAGGTTATTGACGAGGTCCGTTCAGGATATGTGTCATATGTTGGTTTATAATATGACGCGCCGGGCGTAGTGATCCGAACGAAAACATTGATGGCTAAAAAAACAAAAAGGTTTGATATAAAAAGAAAATTGGCAACGGTTATATTCGCGTAGATTTGATTTTTACTGTATTGGTCAGGAAAATCGAGTGCAGTGGTGCCCTCGATTCTATGTTTTCACCAGCCTAGCTCGCAGAAAGGTTGGTCACTATTCCGTCGACGTTTGATGTGGCTTAAAAGATTTCTGCATGCAAAGTGGGGAAGCCTATATTAGCATACTCTAAGTTTTGTTCGCAGGTCCTGAGAATATTATTTAAATGTAATAGTCAAAAATCGAAAACAAGAATGCGGCTGTTTAAAAGAAATAGATATGTTTCACCAATCCCGTGCTGAACTGAACGATTATCGTTTTTCATGCTGAATCACATAATATTAACCTTTGAATCACGGGACTTGTAAACTACCAGCTTTGCTCCGGTACGTTGCTTGGAGCCGTGAAAGCTGGAACTCTATTTTACCGTGGGACATAGATGCTGACATCGATTATCTGGTGTCTAATTATAGTGTTTGTAAAACAAACTCATTCCACAGTTGTCTTTTAGGGATTTTGGGATCATTCATTTCAGGTAATGAGGATGTCTGTAACCAGCCGATACAACGAATTTCAAACTCCGAAGTGATATAAGCAATTGGTTTATAGAGATATGGGCAAAGCGCCGCTTTACATCAACAGACTTCCGAAACAGCTATGAGAAACTTCAACGGTCGAAGTGTTAAAAAACAAGGGTCAAAAACTCAATAATGTATGGGTACAAGCGCCCCCTTTAACCCGGTTCTCTAGGCCAAGAAAACAGGTATCAGGGTGCTAGAAACGTACAAGGGGATCAAGGCGACAGCATATGGCCGGAATAGTGGGAAAGAACAGCAAAGCTGCGACCAGATGGCCATATCCGTTTAAATGATTTTCCTGGAATGGCCTCGAGGAACCGGATAGAGTCATACCAACGCAATGCCTTAGACAAATTCACGCATGGGTACGGTAAACCTTCCAGGTTCGTCGATCCTATACCCATTAATTACTGCCAGTTTGAAGTTTATCCCTTCTACATCCTTAATTCAAAGAAATATCATGAGGACAAACATATTGTTACCATGTAATTGGTGACAGCCACATAGCAATGACGATCATCACAGCCAGTCAAATAACCCTGAGGAGCAGGAGGGGTCATAACTTGTCTCCCCGCCAACCCCATTTTTTCCGCCGACTGAAAATTTTCTAAAAATGCTTATTTGAAAGAAAAAAGGGTCCTCCTGCACATTTTTCGTACTTCATTCTAGAAAATTTTCCGCTGCGCGGCGCATTTCCTAAAACGTTCAAGCACATAATGTCAATTCAATACACACAAACTAGACTAAAAAATGTCCATAAAGGGATTCTATGTACTATTTAAAAAAATGTCTCTTAAAAGATCAATTTGTTTATGTCTTAGCGAGACAATTAATTTGTTTTATGTTACACAACAATGTGCCGATGGTGTGAAGCCGGTATATTCAGATCGAGTAGGGTTTGCATAATGTTATGACGACACAATTATCATTTCTAAATGCAGGTAGCTTTAAATCGAAAAATTACCATGTTAAGAACGCTTTATAATCATTAGAACTTAGATCGTTAAAACTCATTCTCAGCTCCATTCCTAAAATCGTAATTTTTTTCCCGAGTGAGAGAGGACCCTCTCCGGACCCCCCCAAATTCACCAAAATCTCGTCGCGCTTTTCGGGGCGATTCGCAAAAATCATACAAAATTACATACAATAACTCATCCAGGAAGTTCCACAGGGGGGTCACCTTCAAACACCTTATATAAAACATGACCAAAGTCTCGCGCTCATACCTCCAAGATGACTATCCGACAGTACTTTCTCGATTGGCCGCTCCATAAGACGCTCGCTCCGAGCATCTCACGATCCGCGCACTCACACGCTAATCTTAGGCCAGATATTGGCGTATTCCGTTAAATTTCTCTTTTATTTCTACCGACGCGCTTCTGTCCTATAAATGTGTACCAAGAGAATTAAATTTAGTGATATATTGAATAAATGTTCATAAAAGCAATGTATGCATTATATGAGTTGGGAGTTGAAATTACATCTCGCACCTGTAGGTGTGGACGGGGGGGGGGGGGCGTGAATGGGTGGGTTGAGTTTACAAAATATTGTGGTACGCTGTATGGCCACCCTACGCGCCACATCGAGACTGTTTCATACTTCACACTTCGCCACTACGTAGAAGAGATGAACAGAATATAATTATAAGGCTAAGTTTAGCCAATCCACATGATATACTATACCGTCGGATTTATGTTGTATTGTTTATCTCTTTGCGTTAACCGAATAGCAGAAGGGCGTAGGCTAGGGGGAATCAAAATAAGTGGCACACCCAACAGAGCGAGGGGTCTGTGGGCCGGCCAAGTGAGCAGCCGCTGCCTGAGTTGAGAAAGATTCCACGGGGGGCGAAGCACCCCCGACGGAAAATAGTTGATCAGTCCCTGAAAATAATTTTCGGTTTAATAGGTCTGTTTTCTACCTGCATTTCGATAATTTTGTATTTATGTTTTTATCCATTTCAATTTAATTTTTTACAAGTATCAATAAATTGCATGCTGTGAACTTGAGGATAGATTAGACGATAATCCCATATCTAAATTCATTCTTACTAAATGCGAACTCGACAACTGAGTGTTTTGTGTCGGTAAAAAAATGCGGGATGTCACTCATAGATGTCGATTTTACATCTTCGACAATTTCTCTTGCAGGTCTTTGACTTTGCGTATCTTTCAATTTAGACTTCAGGAAATTATCAACTGTAAAGCGTTGGTTGTACCTTATACTAGTTACTTGGGATTTCTATTTCTGGGCTACCAAAACTGCATGGGGTTATCTGCGTTTTTCACATCCGCGATACTCCAGGGGTTACGATAACTGATATTTAACAAGTATATAAGTATACGGGTTTTTTCAGAATCATATAATTTTCATTAATCTACGTTTAGATTAATTAAGTATTTTCTATTGTGGATACTTCATTCAAGACTTTGATTGGCCGACATAGATTTCAACTTACAAGTAACTCATACTAGCCAAACCTAGTTCGTAAAAAAAACTTTAAAAATGGTGATAATGGTGTAAATTAAGTAACTTTTGTAACTAAAGAAAGAAAATCATCTGCTCCAGTTTTTGAAAGAAAAAATACCATTATCGGCGGTGGAGCATCTTTAATAATTCTGACAAAGTGAGATCTTTTGGTAACTAGAGTGATTATTTAATGCATCATATTTAATCGATAACAATTTCACAGTGGTCAAAGTGAGACTGTCATTAGTTCCAGAATATAGAGATAACCTTGCGAGAGATTGAAAAACTACTGGGCACAGCCATTATTGTAACTTTTGAGTAGTTTAACTTATATTTGAGTCGAGTACATATCTGCATTAAAATTGTAAAAGTATTTCCAAATAGAGTATGAATTGTCCAAAGACATGCTAAATATTTGGGATTTTGTTCAAACTTTGTAATCAGGCAACTAAGACCATTTCTATGTCACTATCATTTGTAGTTTACTAATAATGGATTTTCATAATATAAAAATATTTAAATGTGAGGTTTAGAACAAAATTGAATATTGTAGGTACAATCAAGCGTAATCGTGTGAGTGTAATGATTTATTTGTACAATTAGGGCTATTAATCTCAAACTTACAGTACCCAACTTTAGTGTAATGTTGCTATAAAGACCATACAGTGCCGCCAAGTGATCGTCGTTAAACCACGTCTAACATTACTTATAAATTACTAATTATTATCTGTGAATACCTGTTTCGTGAAATAGTTCAATAGAGGAAAAACTGCATACATTTTCCTTAAGTTTTCCTATGTTCCCTAGGGCCCAAGACCGATTGGTCAACAAGGTGGCTACCAGGCAGCAATCTTAAATTTTGATAGTTAAAAGATTGTTAGCGATATTTCTCAGAAAAGACTGAAAATGGTCTGTCTCAAATTTCCCCTAAGGGCCTTTTTTGTGCATATTGCATTGTTGGACTGATCGAGCAACAAGATGGCAGACTGGCTGCCATCTTAGATTTTGGTATTTTAAGTTACTTACCGCTATTTCTCAGAAAATACTGAAGGGATCTGTCTCAAATCATATGTACATATGTAGGTTCCCCTAATGCAATAGTTATGTATATTGTATTTTGGGACTGATCGGTCAACAAGATGGCCGACGGCCGCCATCTTGGATTTTGGTATTTGAAGTTTTGTTACCGCTATTTCTGAAGTACTGAAGGGACTATATGTTCCCTTAATGCCTAGTTGTGCATTTTGGAACTGATCGTTTACAAAAAAGCCGACTGACACCCATCTTAGATTTTTAAATTAAATTTGAAAAGCAGAGAAAATATCCTTCTTTCAATTGTCAGACATACATTTTTCTTTAGTAGGCGCCACTATCCCTCTGGGATCTCTTGTTCTAAAAAATTGGCAGTCAATTTCCGGTGTCTCCAAAAATCTACCCGTAGAAACTAAGCTCTAGAACCTAGCTATATATAAAATATAAGTACATGGAAGTACATAATATTAAATCAGTTCTATTATGAGAGATACACTTTAAAACACAATTACTGGTGCATATATTAGTATGTCTCGCGAACTAACAATGCAACACAACACACATTTACCTCTGGATACTACAGCAAGATTAGTACACGCGCACGTATCAGAGGGAGTCTGAGGGTTTTTTGAATACGTCGATTATTTTGTAATTTTTGCGTATTGGTCTGGTTAAAGTCGCCAAAATGTGGCACATTGCTCTGTTAAATTAATACATATTGGATATTACAGAAGTGTTAATTTAATGTAAGATTTTGTGTTTCAACTCGTCTCGAAGTTTTTTTTGTGAGCCTTGGCGAGGAAAAATGAAAACTTCGAGACGAGTTGTACACAAATTTCAGATACTTATTTATCACATATCTACAAATACCTACATAACAAAGAATTTCACGTCAAAATGTATTCCGAAAATCCTGCAGAAGCCGCAATTTGTCCCACCGTCCTCGTAATCCTGACGTAACGTCATTTTTCCTGACGTCATTTTATTGTTTCTGTCTGATGTCACAATTAATTTCCAGCCAATGAAAATCGCCCCAGGTCATAGTACATTAGTGACATATGCAAAAATATTACAAGGGCGAAACAACTGGATATCAGGCGGATTATTTGATGAAATGTACCTTTCTTATTTAGAAAATTAGAACTTGTGTTATTAGGATGAACATTGTAGAACATCAAAGAAACCAGAGCATATTTCTATGGGACAGATGTACCTGTAATCATTCAGGGACGTACGGACAAATGGGATATTTTTAGACAAACGCATGTATGAGTTCATATATTTTTCGATTATCATTTTTTGTCGAAACTGTGAAGATATAATTCATAAGAAAATATTAATATTTAGTTTGTAAAATGTTTATTTATTCTGTCATAAACATAACGGAACCTTGATAATTGTGATGATTTCGGAGATCATCTTCTCAAGAAAACCTACCCAAACTTCATGAAGAAGTTGCCCAACCCCCTAGCAAAAAATCGCACAACATAAGATCTAGATTATCGTTATAGGTATTGGCCTAAAAGTTTGCCTCGTTAATAGGATGCTAACAAAGTAGAGTAATAATGCTACAGGGGGTATCATGTCGTTTATTATAATGTATTGTAATTATTATATAGTTTATATATATATTATTTTACAACGGTAATAAAACTTTCTCAAAATGAGCGACAACTGCAAGGAGGGAAGATAGATATCCAAGTTTCAAATAACTCATCATTTGAATACTTTTTGGAATCAACTACAAGTGTAGCTCAGCATTAGTAATTATCGTGTCGTTAATAATCACATTGTGGTGTTCCAGGTTGTCCTTGTGTAGTGGGCCGCGGTGGCCGAGTGGTTAAGATGTCCCGACATATTACCACAAGCCCTCCACCTCTGGGTCGCGAGTTCGAATCCTAATTGAAGCAGTTGCCAGGTACTCGGCAAGTGTGCGGTGGTTTTTTTTCCGAGTATCCCGGCTTTCTTCCACCTAAACAAACCTGGCACGTCTTGAAATAACCCTTACTATTAATAAGACGTTAAACTAATAAAACTCAAACCCTTGTGTAGTATCGTCATTCACATGAAAATGATCGGGATGATTTGCTGCCTATCTTGCCCTACATGTCATTGGATCTTTCACACTTTTGTTACCTGCAGACAAAAAAACACAAACATAAAATCATATTATATATAAATTATGAAGATAAAAATCAATTTATAATTTTCTTAAAGTGTAAAGATGCATGTAGATGTTATACATACAGTGTTTGAATAATTCTATCACATTAATTCAATTAACATCAAATACCAAGAATCTATGAGAGTTATTCTACTTCATAAACAAACAAACAAACCAGCCATGATATACACGATGTTTCATTGATTGACTGGAACATTTTGACAAAATAAAATATGTGTATATTTTCATTATGCTAGCCTAAAAACTCATACCAGTGCATCCTAATGTTGGCATCTTGACAACGCCCATAAGGTCTTTGTTTATGTTGTGTATACCTTAGATGCAAATTAAGAGAATATCTGATTATTAATATGATCCTTGTTTTTGTAGATGGCTTTTCGAGGGTTAGGGTATCTAAAATGCCCATAATTCAGCATAGTTTACATTCAGCATTCCGAAAAAAACATTATATTGCTTGATAATAGTATGTAGTTTCATGTCACTGATTAGATTGATATCTTTTAAGTTTCATAATGAATAAAACAAACTTTTGTCAATAGAATTGGTCAGTTGGATTTTTATAGGAGACGAAAATCTTCGTAATTATATGCCCAATATTTGGTCCTTAATTTTCGTATCGATGGAGATTAATACCTGTCCTTGTCACAGCAGGTGTGGGGTTGGATGGTGGCCCTTATGTGGTCTATAATAGGTCAGTTCTTGATGATTCTTTTTAACTTTATTTAGGCTATGAGAGGATATTAATGATTGAACTGTAAATGATGTAATCCCAATGAAGCCACGTTTTATGTAAATGAAAATTGTTCCAATTCAACAGAATGCTAGTAATCATCAATATGATCTACATATTTGTATAGTAAGATCTTCTATCGCTTTAATTTGATATACGAAGATATCACACGTCACCAGGACAATTTTTTTCTAGCGCTTCGAGTGTTAAAATCAGTTGCTTTTCACGAATATGCGAAAATAATGTATATACAGACGATTCTCTGAGTATCAATGGGAACCCTTCGTGGTACTTAAAATAGTAAAATTTAAAGCGAAGCGATTATCTTCGTCATCCATGTTTGATGACTGTATTATATATAATAAGACTCTTGAAGGATAGATTCATCGATGGTATTTTATTTCACAACTATGATATCCCGCCTCAGGCATTAGGAGTGTATTGCACTAGACCAGCCAGTATTACACTTTTTAGGTATGAGAGAAATTACGGTCATCAGCGTGTGCACAGTGAAATTGACGTGTTTTTAGCAACTAATTCAGCATGCAGAAATTCGACATCAGTGTGGTGAGCAATTATCGATTGAATATCTAAATTATATAAATTATAGCTATATATACCTATATGTAAAAAAAAACAACAAAAAACATTTTTTTTGATTTGTCAGGTTTTGTTTTCGACACCATGGTTTGTAAAATGCATTTTTACATTTTTTGCCACCGTGCCATCTGAACGCACATATTAAATAATGTTCAAATAAACATTTGCTGTTACAACCCAGTTTGAAAAAATAACGCACTTTGATTTTTTTTTCAAAGTTCGTTTAAAAGATACATCTTAACGCATTTTGAATTTTTTTACATGCTCAGAAAGTTTACATGCAGTTATGATATGGAAAAGAGCGTGATTCAATAAAAAATAAATCATCAATATTTCGCCTCTACATAGGGGACCCTCGAAAATCTTAACACTTTCGCCCTTATTTCGAACCGTCCGGATTTGTTTCTTGCCCCCAAATCGCGCTACTATATACGCACAAGCAAATGAAACATTATGTAAAGATGCGGATATGATGTATCGTGTTACATGATGTTTAATGTAGTAAAAACCTTAAGCCTTTGTCAATATGTAACGCTTAACAAAATGTTATTTCAGGTATTTAAAATGTACGAAAGTCGCTCGGCGCCACAAAAAAAAAAGTTATTTTGATGGGAAATTGTAAGGGCAGACGATATATTTTTTTTCTTGTGGCGCCGGCCGGCTTCCCTTTTAATGAAATAGAAACATGTCTTTATTGAACTACCCAGTTATAAACGGCGTTTTCACTACAAACGGATAGTCTGTAATTTGTTCTCCGAGTGCTTTTCTATACCTTTTGCATCACATAAATATAAAACATTTAAGCAATAAAGTTACAGTTCTGCTAAATGATGGGTAAAGTTTGGTCAAAATTTCGTATAAAACCGAGAGCGGCTGTAGATAAGTATACTTAATTTTGAAGATTTAAACATAAAACTTCAAACATGAAAAATGTCTGTGACCTTTCACAAATAACCTTTTGAAAGGAAGGTCGTATTATTGTTTAGGTACAGTTGTGTGACAGTACAAATGTACATCTATTTAAAACCAGGATGATTTTTGTTAACATTATAGTACATTGACGGATGTCAAACCAAAGTGATTTGACGTTCACATCTGATTATATTAAAGATACGCAAAGTTATATGTAGACGGTAATTGTACATTATATTTCCAAAACATAGCACAATTTGAAACTAACGGTCTTTAAAAGTATATGTGTGTATTTTATATAAAGTAGCGCTACTAAAACCATCCACCTAAATGCGATTTCTCACGAGTAAGCGTCTGTATCAAATCAAAACGATCTTGTGATTGCATAGCAAGTTATGTCTATTTTCTATATCTCCACGTCTACACACTAAGCGGATGATTATAACTTTCTAAAAATATGGGCGAGACACAAAATTAAAGTACTAAAAGTAGAAAATTGGCCGATTACAATTTTTTCATAAATGTATGTACTTTTCCGTGACTGGCAAGAAATTATTGTATTCTGGAAGAGACAAATTTCATACATATGCCAATAGTTATTGAGAAAGAGAGATTCAAAAAATCATTCAAGTTGGTATAACAAATTGAAAATAAGAAATAAATGGATAATTTCCATAAAAACAAAAGTCCAATAACAATTATTATTGCAAAGGGCAAAACTGTGTCAGTTACAGTCAAATCAAGCTGATTTTTGAACTCGTCCGAGATCTTTCTAACGTTTAGTCTACATTTAAAGTTTCATTAAGATTGGTTCATATTTATAGTGGTCACTATGTTCATTAATTATTATTGCAAAGGGCAATAACTCCGTAAAGAACGATCGAATCAGGTCAATTTCCAAACTCATCCGATATCTATCCAATGTTAGTCTACATACAAAGTTTGATTAAGCTCAGTGCATTCTTACTCAAGTTATGGTAAAATAAACAAAGTCCAGTTATAAACTATTAGTGCAAAAGAACAATAACTCCGTAAATTACACTCAAATCAAGCTGATTTTCAAACTCATTTATTCATTAAGTTGGTTCATATTTATTCAAGTTATCGTGTTCATAAAAACGGACAAAAGACTATCACAATAGGTCATCATGACCTATGGTCAGGGTACCTAAAAATTTAAAAGGTATACTGCAAGCGTAATTACGGTAGTTTAAGTGGATTTGAAGTGGGTCACTTTTAAGGGGATTTTAGGTGTTTAAAATATTTAAATGAGATTACCAGTGGATTTGAAGTGGTCCCTGCTAAGGGATTTGAAGTGGTTCTGCTAAGGGATTTGCAGTGATCCAGCTAAGGGGTTTTCCAGTGATTTCGATAAGGGGGTTTGAAGTGGTCCAGCTAAGACGATTTGAAGTGGTCGCGCAAAGGGGATTTTAAAACGTCTAAAATATGTAAATAGTCCAGGTGCCAAATGGTGATTTTCCACCCAACCTAAAAAAATAGTTCGCATAAAATGTTTTTGCACAAAAATGTTCTTTAACATGTCCTCCATCAGAAACTGGATGATGCCACCGTGGCATCATTGGGGAAATTGAAATATTCAAGATGGCGGACAAGATGGTTGACAAAAACTGCAACATTGATATATTTTCATCCTAATTTGATATTCATGCTATAAAATCATCATTTTTTTATGAACTTCGATAAAATTTTGTGTACATATTCGTCATACCGTCATCGAACAGAATTCTTAATATAATTAAGTTACCTCTTGTGATTAATGTTTAAAAAAATAAGTTAATTAACAAAAATTTTCAAACCGGTTATTGTATGATAAAATTGGTTTTGTTTTTTTAGTAATTACATGTAGATTGGTATTTTGTGTGGTCTTCATTAAGACAATATTGTAAATTTCACTCGTTTCGGTGTCTATAGCGTTTTAATTCTATCTTTTTGCCCATTGCATGATCATAAAAGGCGACCTTTGAGGATTTAAATATTCTTTTCTTCCTAACGTCTTCCTTGACACCACCTCACTTTTGGCCGCCTTGAGTTGACGTTTAGAAAGGCTCTTGGAACTGTTACTTGTTAAATGAGACACGTCTCTTTACTGTAAACGTATTTATTTTAGCGATATTGAACCATCGAACTGCGCTATTTTATATCCGCGCCGATAAATAATAACTTACAGGTGTTCGTCTTGCGCTACAATAAGTATTTTTTTACAGAATATACATGTACATTGTTTCTGCTCTTGCTTAGCATTCAACAGAAAGAGAGTGAGACGACTACTCAGTGGCGTAGGAAAATGAAAAACGTAATGGGGGGGGGGGGGGCAAAGGTCCTCAATATTTTGTAACCGCCCCCCCCCCTCCTCCCCCCGTCGCACCTTCAGGAGGAGATTACCAACCATATATGCTTTATGTACATTTTTCATTATATCATTAAATATAATCCTTGTACACATTTATAGACAGTGTGGTCGCTAAAAAGAAATTAACGAATACGAAAATTGGCCAAATTAGCGTGTGAGCGTCAAAGGCGCCGAAATTTTGATGTTTTAGGGGTCTGGGGGTGACCTCCGGAGAAAAATATTGTATTTTAGAATGGCTGAGATGTATTTTTTGATGATTTTGCGAGCGCCCGAAAGCGCTAGATTTTGGTTGTTTGGGGGGTCCGGGGGTCTCCCCCCGAAAAAAAATTACGATTTAGAATGGCTTAGATGAGTTTTACGATGGGTTTTGATGAATTTGCGAGCGCCCAAAGGCGCGAGAATTTGGTGTTAGAGGGGTCCGGGGGTCTCCTACGATTTAGAATGGCGGTGATGAGTTTTACGATGGGTATTTTAATGATTATAAAGCGTTCTTAACATGGTAATTTTTCAATTTAAAAGCTACCTTGCATTTAGTAGAAATTGATAATTGTGTCGTCATAAAAACATTATGCAACCCCTACTCGATCTGGAATAAATTACCGCTTCACACCATCGGCACATTGTTGTGTAACATAAAAAAAATGAATTAATTGTCTCGCTAAAGACATATAAACAAATTGATCTTTTAAGAGTACATGTCTTTTTTTAAATAGTACATATAAATCCCTTGATGGATATTTTTAGTCTAGTTCGTGTGTATTGAATTTTTTACTATTAAAGGTTTGACATTATTGTGCTTGAACGTTTTAGGAAATTGCGCGCGCGCAGCGGAAAATTTTCCAGAATTGAAGTGCGAAAAATGTGCAGGAGGACACATTTTTTCTATCAAATAAGCATTTTTTACAAATTTCAGTCGGCGAAAATGGCGGGGGGGGGGGGGGGGGGGGGGGGGGCAAATAAGACATGTTGCCCCCCCCTGCCCCCCCCCGCTTCCTACCCCCTGCTACTATTATTAATACATGTAGCCGATGTCAGATTATATGACCAGTGTATTAGGCAACATGTTTCAGTGAGAATGCATTAAAATGTTTCCACCATTAAAAAAGACACTCTTGATCATATCACAGCCACCCTAACCAAAGGCATCCCACAAAGCAACACATTTTCTGTAAAAATGGGCATTATACGTAACCAACCAACCAACACTTTTAATATTTACAGATTTTCTTCTACCCAAAATGGAATTACCCATTCAGCAGTCATTTTGAAAGATATAGTAATAATCTTCATGTGATTTTATTTACATAGCAATATAATTAATCTTATTATAATTATTGGTAAGATGACATGTTCAGTCGTACCTTGTTAATTTGTACTGCAGGTAGGGTGTTAGTATTGTACCTGCTGCACCTATTTCATGATCGTGATAGGCGACTAAATGTATGATCTTATCTTTTATATTCTTCCTAACTGACGTCTGACTCCTAACGTCTCCCTTGACAACGCCTCACTTTGGGCTTTCGGTTGAGCACTCGTCCCTATGAAAAAGGTTCTGGGTTTGGTCCCTTGGCGGAGACGCACCAAAGTCTATAAAAGTGGTAGTTTCTGCTCCTGCTTAGCGTTCAGCATACCGGGAGTGGGACGACTGGTTCGTCCCGTTGTCAGTATAATTTGACTGGGAGGGTTGTATTGCATGTCTTGATGGCATGCTTCAGTGATGATATAACAAAGGGCAAGAGTTCCAAAAGGTTCCGCTATACAAGAAGACACAAACACAAATATACCAGTCTCGCAAAACACACCCGCCCTTTATAACGCAACACAGCGCATACATTAGAGGCCGTCTCAACATAACGTTAGTTTAATAATAATAAAAAAAAACGACAAACAAACTAGTTTATTATGCAATACATCCTTATCATAAAATGAAAATACACACTTCTTGAAATTGAATTTATTTATAAAAACAAGAATAACTTTTTATTTAAATATAAACATAGTGTATTGCCTAAATATTTGAAGGCTATAACATGTAATAACGATGTTTTGTATGCTTCAATATGTAAGAAAAACAGTTCAGAATCAAGCTAAAAGTCTACCAAGATTATACCATATTGATAGAGAAAATTAAGCTGAATCGTTTACTGGACAAACTTGATTAAGAAAATTGAAAAACGTTCTATTAACAGCTAAAGTCATTTGAGGACGGCTTCTACTATACGATGTGTTGCTTGTGCTCCGAATGCCTTGGGAGGCTACGGTATTTCATTGGGTGTTGTGTCTCCTTATATATATATATTAGTGAGGCAAGCCTCGGGTTAGACGTTCATGAATTACCCCTCGGGTTGTGATTTCGTTGTCACACCCTCTAGGTAGGGAAAGATTCTATTAATCACAGCCCACGCGGTCACATTAAAATGACAACGGGCAAACAGTCGTCCCCATTCCCTTTGTACTGACCAGACACTGCGACATTTTAGAATAATGTGAGGCTCGGCCAGGGGATGTATTCCCCAAATGGGCGAGAGTTCAACTCTGCCAATTTAGGCAGCGATGTTGGGAAGAAAAAGAAAAGATACCAAAATTTAGTCGCCTTTTACGATAATGAAGGGACAGCAGGTACAATTATTATGCCCTACATACAGAGCAACTGGACAAACTTTCAAGACAGATATTCAATTATTATTTAATATAGAATGGATACCTTTGTTTCGTAACCAGTTTGAATATAATTGAGATGCACAAAGATGTTATGAGGCGATAAAACATTGAACCATCAAAATGTCAATAAAACATATGATTCAGTACTTCGACAAAACCATTTCTTAACCCATTTTAATGTACAATATACTTGAAAACGATATCAGTTGAAAAATATACATGTAGCAACTGTAAAGGGTAATGCTTACTAATGATATATTCATTTCCAAAATAGTTACCAGATAAAAATGTTATACTTATTATATGTTAATTTTGATATTTTTCGAAGGCCAAATTGAATTTGTTGTTCTTAATGGTTTATGATATTTATATTTTTAACCTGGTTTTGTGTAATTTATTGGTTATACATGTATTATAAAACTAGCTTGAATGTAACAACCTTAGAAAACAAGTTTTAGTTAATTTGATATGGGAGTCCAAAATGACAACATTCCAATATGATGAACATGGAAAATCTTTCTGTGGGATGTTTGATTGCATTACTCAAAGATTTTTTTTAACCTTTAAAAAATGTTTGATTTAATTAATGGAGTTGAACATCTTTTTAATAAAGGGAGTGAAAGGACTGGTTTGTCCGTTGTTAGTATAATGTGCCAGGGTGGGGGCGTTTTGGAATCCCATGCAATTTAATAACATTTACCATATTGAGGTTGGGGTATTAGTTTAACGTCCTATTAACAGCCAGGATCATGAACATAGGAAACAGATCTTTATCTAGGTCAATACATAATACACACAAGTCTTCATATTATTGTATGTAAATGGATGTGGGTATCAATTTATTCTTAAATAATTCAATTCAATTTTGCTTGTTACGAGCATTTTCATTTGCTTACAATTTACTTTATCAGCCCATAAATGAAAACAATGGCGTCGCCGTTTGTAACGTTGCTTCTGATTGGCTGAGATGACGGAGTAATGATTTCATAGCCAAAAGAGTCCCAAAATGAATTTTGAATATAGAAGAGATTATCTTTAGTAAATTGAATTATTAGGATTAATTTGAATAGATTTGTTATATTATGGAGATATAACACAAAAACCTGAGTGTACTCTCATCGTAAACGGCTTCGCGGTTATTTAAAGTACACTCAGATTTTTGTGTTATATCTTCATAACATCTTTTCAAGTTATCCTTAATTAACATTAATCTAAATAACTGTTTAGGGTTGGGTTATAAGACAAGATAGTTGTCCTTATTTCCGTTATTCGGAATTATTAAAACGTTTTGTCACTACCAAAACAGTATAAACTAGTGTTTAAAACAAAGGGCTTGGTTTTATAAAATGTTATAAAATGATCATATCAAATCTTTTTTTCTGAAATTATAGTAAATTCATAAATGCATTATCAACGACTTCTCTTGGCCTTTAAATCATATTATAACAAGTTGCAGTGACTTAGTCACTATGACAGTTTTTTTTTAAATAAAAAGCCCAATCTAATAGGCAATTTGTAAGACTAATAAAGTCTATTGTATGAAAGCAAAGTATTTGATATTGCATACACATATAACATGTGTCAAATTGCAATAGATGTAATCCTTTTTAGCATTTAAATTGGTATTAATTGTATGTCTAGCTGTTTGAGAAAGAAGTAGTAAGTAATTGATTTCAAACTAATTTAGTGATTGCATAGGGCAAAGAATATTGATATGATGCTTGTATGCTTCCTATATGCTAATATTAGTTTATATTGTTCGTAAATCTTGGTTGCTGTAATTCCGGCCGCCGCACCGTTGTTTTTTGGCCTGTAGGTAGGGCATTATAATTGTACCGTCTGCCTTCTATTGCATGATATCTTAAAATGCGACTAAATTTAGGATATTTTCTTTCTCGTCTTCCTAACTGCTTTTCTTCTTCTTTACGTCTCTCTTGACATCACCTCACTTTGCGCAGTTGAGCGCTCGCCCTTGTGGGGAAGCTCTGGCTACTATTCTATAACCCAGGATAAAATAAAAAAGATATCCTAAATTTAGTCGCCTTTTACGATCATGCACAGGTACACTTCTGATGTTCTACCTGCAGGACATTCGTAAACAGTTTGTGTGATGTAGTAAATATTTTTCCCGAATGATCGTCCTTAAATATGATATTCTGTTTAACGTTACGCAATATAAGTAATATTGTTCATTTTTCGACAAAATAATGACGTAAAATAACTGATTCTGAAAATTAGTTTTTATCGGATTTTATTTTCTATCAAAGAATATGTATCTATCTTGCAAAATTAAGAAAGAAAACTTATCTTTTGCAATTACGTTACAGTTAAACTCTATTTTAATTTATTTGACTAATACCGTTTTTGAGAACGTTCATGGCGGCCATCTTGAATATTTTCAATTCCCCAAAGATGCCGAGGTGGCATCATTCGGATTCTGATTAAGCACATCCTACTGCAACATAATCAGCAAAAACATTTTATGCGAACTATATTTTTGGGTTTTCTGGTTGGCACCTGGACTAAAATGAGGACACCAGTGGATTTGAAGTGGTATCCTTAGGGGGATTTGAAGGGGTCTCACTAAGGGGATTGGAAACGTCTAAAATCAAGTGGTGCTTAACAAGAGCTATTTTTTCTTAAAATCATCTTTGGTAACTTGTGGCTTAAAAGAAATTAAAAAACCTGCTTTAACAATTGTTGTTTGAATCTCTAAGCAAACCTGGAGTCCAGGGGTTTGTGAAAGATTGTTTTACTGGAATAGCTCTTTTTTCTGAAAAATAACAAAAGTGACAAACTAAATAATAGTGTATTTTATTTCGGATAAATTATTATTTTTTTTCTTTTTTTTTAAAATACATACATAAATAAAATATATAATAATACCATAATCACAGGAAAACATACATGTCAATCTACATATAATCCTCTAAATGCTCATTAATTATAAAATAAATTTTTTTTGTGTTATAACAGCACAGTCATTACTTTATAGTACAGACTAATGATCCCGTTTTTGCAAATTAAAGAGTTATCTGCCCTAGCAGGTAATATCATCATACTTTTAAGAAGAAAATCTACGAGAATTTCTTTTGCACACAAAATAATGACATCATAATGGATTACCTACCCGTAAGGGAGGCAACTCTGTAATCTACAAAGATGGAAAAAGTTTATGAGGAGACACAATAATATATTTTAATTAATGAGTTTGGTCAAAATCCACGAGTTTCAATTTTTCTTCATTTGGTTTCTTTCTTCTTTGTTAAATATTAACTTTGAAACAATTCACATTTTGTTTTTTTTTGTGTCTTTTTGTGAACAGCATATGTCTTTCTGTCATCACGGGCTACTTCAGTGTCTGAAATACATGTAATAAAAAAAGAAAACATTAGTTTTTTTGCATGTGTGAAGAATATTTTTTTTATATACCGGTACAATATATATTCATCATTATTTGATTTTACCAATGGATATTTCTTATTAACAATCCTAATAATATTTTCATATTCATACAACTTTCATCTTAAAATGAATATCTCATCAAAATATGGTTCTTGCCATTCCTCTGACAAATAGGTGTAGGGAGGCAGTATAGGAAAGGTATTTATTTTTTATTCATTTTACGGACCTTCCAGGTTAAGGAGGTGAAAGAGAGGTGAAGGGAAGTTGAGAGTATTCAGAAAAAAACATCGACCTACTATGAATACCTGCAGCCAACTTCCCAATGCAGGTTTTGAACATGTAACACAGGTGGTGGTAATTTTACAAACTCAATATATATAGCCATAGAGGGGTTTAATCAATTACAAAATGGAAGGCCTTAGCTATAATATACTGACCATTTTTCATTAATTAAAAAAACATCTCATAACAGCTAAGTATATACCCAGTATAAATTAAATTAAGGATTTGGATCAGCTACACATTTGTACCCGCAGTGAAGTAGGCATTGATGACAGTCTCCATTATTCTAGGCCGGCGACACAGATTTCATTTCTTGTACATTTCTTCAAAAACAATAAAACATACATTTAGGTAGCCCTCATTTCTTCGAGAATAAAGCCTTTAGGAATATTATGATCCATGACTAGTAGATTGTAATTTTTTTTTCTTAATGCAAGGAAAATTAAATTTTAAAATGCAAATCTCTGAACTTAAAATGGCACAGAATAATTTCCAAATAAAAAATATCAAAATGTCACTTGATTACTTTCGTGATAGAGGATATGCTGCCCTGTAATATTCATGATCAGTCAAATCTGGAATAAATGTATTCTGCATGATGACATATATACATGTAGTTTGATAATTAGGATATATACTACATAATCAAATTGGATATATATCTCATTCAGATTGCATGATAAATTAATCTTATAGATAAACAAATATTTCAAAGGCCTTTTTTTTTTTTTTTTTTTTTTTAATTTTTTTATCTCTACATTTTCCGAGTATTAATTTTGATTTGCAGCATAAAATTTTAAGAAAAATATCCTATATGACTTTTAATACGTGTATTAAATACCAGGTGCATGTACGTAATTTTTAATTAACAGATTTTATTAACGTTACGTTCTTTCTTTTGGAAATTGACACAATCATAAACACAAATATCTAAGCCTAATGGTTAATGATTACAAATTTAATCAGCCGTGGTTGGCCCCTATAAAAACTCCATCTCTCAAAATATTACTGTGACGTTTGCCATATACAATGTATTCATGTGATCATGATACCTACCGGTCGTAATTTAACAGCCATATATACTGTAAACATCGATGTATTGAAGAACTATTCTGCTGTCCTGATGAAGTCTATGTTCTCCAGTGTATCAAAAATATAAGCAAATGGTCAACATCGGTTGTAAGCCAAAGCAGTCTGTGTCCGTATTTGTTTACATTCAGCAATCAGACATTACGTAAACAAAACACACATGCATGTGTTTCCCGCACTGAACAATCACATGACTAACACACATGTGTCACAAATGAAATGTCGTAGACATACTCTCTAAACAAAGAACTGTCGCTTCTGACAAGTTTTTTGTTTGTTAATGCTCAATATAGTAAACAGTTAACAGGCATCATGTTGTTTTATTCGGATAATGCTTCACGTAATATAAATATTAAGATCGACAGCAATTGTACGACAACTTTGTGTATTTGTATCGAAACATTTTCCGGCATGTCGTGAAAATTGAAACTATCGTTATTCCAAAAGATGCAGTGAACTTCCATATGAAAGTAAAACATATATATGTTTACAAATTTGATCTTTTTTTTGTTTTCTTTGTTCCCTCCAGATGTTGGCGGACATCATTTTAGTTATAATTCAGAAGAATCCTTTTTGATTTAAATGATATTGAAACAACTTATATTTAAATACATCTAGTTCAGTTAAACTATAGGTTATGAAACTATACAAATTTGCAAGCCTTTATGTTAAAAAATATTATGAAAGTATACTATGAAATATTTAATTCCAATTTTAAGTATTAGCTTTAATGTAAACATAATTATAAACTTTAAAGCTAATGTGTGATTTTAATATTGGTTATAAGAGGAAAATTCAAAACAATGGAATAAAATCAGTCTGAGACAAATATCACATATTGGGACCGCAAATATCCATATACCAATATTGACTACTTGGGACTGCTGTAATACAATACATATTTCTGAAGGCTACCTTCCAGAAATTTGTGATCTTAGTTAACTCACGTTTCGTAATATTTCCAGAACTTGACAGGCACTGTAGGCTTTGCCAGATCGGTATATCAAAATGGCAACTGAATGAACTGTGCATAATTGTGAAGATGAATTAAACTGAAATAATACAATATATTAGTAATTGAAAAAATAAATAAAATGATTCCCATTAAATCAGTATTTTACCCCTTTACAAAACTCATGCAGTTTAGGTGGTATACATGTCATTTATAAAGATATGAGGGTTCTTTCTATTAATCAATTGTAGACGACTATAATATAATCGATTAGAAATGTTGCATCATATATTGTTTTTTTGGCATAAATAATATGACCGCATTTCCTAAATTTTGGGCCAGAATATTTCAGGCCGGGGGTTTACTTAACTCATAGCAAATTGCTCCTGACAATGATTCTTCCACTTTATATATATTCCTTACCATGGACCCTATTATTGACAAGTAAAACCGAAGAAACTAACTTTTGAATTTGTATGTAAATAAAGACATATCAGGTATCTGACCCTGTAACACTGCGGTCCATGATTTACTTTAAAAGTCTTGTTGCTTGTTCACAAATAACATCTTAAATTAGGTATTGATATGTAAACTAAAGCATCCCCATATGCTAAAAAAAAAAGTGTCATAAATCATTTATTACAAAATTCTATAGATCAAGAGTAAAGTAGGTTGACATCTATAATACATAATCAATTTTAATCAAATCCCAAGTAAAGTTAATTCTAAGAATTGCAACGTTTTGTATTTTCAAGAAAGACTATGGTTTTACAATACAGTTTATGATCACTTTTTCAGAAGAATTAATTTAATTGGATACATCGTTCAATGGACTGGTGCATATTGAAATGCTATGTTAAATAACAAAATTCAAATAATTGAGTATTTAAGTTTTTCATGTCGAAATTTGCTAATTCAACATTGCTTTATTGACTATATACAAGTAAGATCTTGAAAAAAATATGTATTCATTTACACGTTGTGTAACTAATTATTTAAGAATAAAGTGTATTTCTTTATGATTTTTTTTTACACCACAAAGAATACATATGATGGAAAAAGATGTAACAATATTTTTTTAGACTACTTACTTTGGTAGTTGTTATTTATGAGAATGTTGGGGTACTAAGTCAAACTTTCCTTACAAACAAATGTCCCCACACCGAGTATTCTCAACATCAGTGACACGTTTTCATTTGCTAAAAAATAGTTATAACTAAATATTTGTTTTCATTCTTAAGTACATAACTTAACTATGTCAACTTAAAAGCAATAACACTTCATGATTGTTATCATTCATCTGAAATGTCACATGCATAATATCATTCTATCATACATATTTTACACAAACCAAAGTGGTATGTGACTTCAGTAAAGTGTCCAGTAGATAACATGTAAAATGTATTGCACTAGTATGAAAAATAAACTGATTTTAAATTAAAAGGGAAAAACTTTATAGGTAATCCCTAAATAAGTATTTATGTTTAAGTTTCTAAATTCATACGGGCAAACTAGTTATAATATAATACCAAAGTGTTTAGGAAATAATCAATAATAAATTGTATGGTTTCCATTTCATGGCATAAAAAAAATGCAACTTTATAATAACAATAATTCATATATGGTTGATATAATTATATTAAATTGATTATAATTCTGATTCAATCATTTTCAGAAATCTGGTACAAATTAACAGTGCATGACATTCCAATAATTCCAATTAGATTTGATATTTGTTTCATCCGATTATGGTCAATGTACCCTATCTTTGTATATATCAGTATTCAAGTATAACATTTAAATTGACATTGGAATTTTGATTTATATCATTTAATTAGACATAAATACATTAAATAAATGATTCTTGTTAATTAACATCAATATGTTCAAGATAGTTTAAAATATAGGATAGCAATGACTGTTGTAAACGTTGGTCATTAGAAAATATAAAGATATATAAACATTCACAATTTTGGTATAGAAAATCTATAATGTTATTTGTCTATTCTAAATTTGAACTTGCAAGATTACTATTTTGGAATGTCTTACTCACATGTGCAATTAATTATCATTGTGAAATTAACCTTGAAAGATCATTAAAACTTAAAAGTTCATTTACTTTCTACCATTAGTCGCAAATTTTGATGTAAGATGTTCACTAATTTTATCAATTCAATATGTTTAAATATTTAATATTTAATACAAAAAAATATTATTTAAACCTCATTGTACTCACCTGGTTAAAACTTTTTGTCAGAATCTGTACTGTGAAGAATCTGAAAAGTAAATAAAGCAAGGAGTTTAAGAATTTTAAAAACTACATTTCCCTACTATTGAGCCCCTGCCTATCAAGCCCCTGGGGGTCATAAACCTACTGTTTTTTTTAAATACAAAATTAATTCACTTACCCAAGGAAGCTTACTCTGATTATTAAAGAAAAAAATATATTAAATCATATCATTACAGATGCCCTGGTGATTTATTAGTTGGTACTTTCATTTCAACCAAGATACAGGTCCAGAATACAGGGAAATGAAACAGATTAGGAAAATACATAGATTCGGCTTTAAAGCGACGAGATAATTTAATATTGACTTTAAGTTTAATTAATGTTAACATTTGAAAGTTTTTGAAATGTGCATTATGAATTCATTGTTGTTAATAATATTATGTCTGATGATCTGAAATGGTATATTTAAATAAGTAATCAACTACAATGTACTGTTTTTGTTATGCAAACTGTAATAATGTTTTGTCTAGCACTGTCTACATTGTTATATTGTATATATTTATGACAACTCTCCAAAGTGTTAAAAAACAAGGAAATACAATCTTCTAATCTAAGCTTCGGACCAAATGAGAAAGAATTTTTTTCATTCTTAAACAGAAGGATTTTAATTGGCTTCAGTCCAGGCCAGGTGACAAGGCCATGACAAGGATCTTTTCCTATTTTTGAATAATTCTAATATTTAATTTTGGCAGTCTTGGCGGTTGATCTTTTCTATATTTTTAAAAAAACTACTGTGTTTTGATGAAGACAGTCTTCGGTTGATCTTTTCCTATTTTTAAAACTCAGTTAATCATTAAATTTAATGTTTTGATGAAGACAGTCTTTTATTGTTGCTATAACTAATAACATTGTATCTGTACACAAGACTTATTAAAATAATTATGAAGTAAACTTACATCTCTCACATCATTCAAACACCCTGCTGACTGGAGTTGTCTCTGGTTGTCTTCGCTCGCTTTGGTGGCACATGAATGGCTGGCAATTCGCCTAAATCCTAAAAATGTAAAATTTCAATATTAAAAAGAGATATGAAACATATATGTATAGGAAGTACAAGAATTCGACAGAAGTGAATGTGTCACCTGCTCAGCATCACAAAAAAAAAGATAGTTATTTACAATTGAAAATATTGTTAATAATTAGGTGGAGTTATCAAGTCCAGTAACTCTTGCAAATATTGATGGATTTTGGCTAGTATAAAACCCATGTTAGATATTATTGCTATAAAGCAACAAACCAAGTTTGGTTGAATTCGGACTATAAATACTAAAGTTATCGAGCAGAAACTATGGATTTATCTGTTTTGATTATTTTAAAGTCCTGTACCTCTTGCAAATATTGACAGATTTTGACCATTATTGAACTCATCTGAGATCTCACTGATATAAAATAATTTATAAAATTTAGTTGAATTTGACGATAAATATTTAAGTTATCGAGTGGAAATCATGGATTATGTTGTTTTTTTGTCGATTTTAAAGTCTTGCAATTATTGATGGATTTTGACCATTATCGATCTCATCTGATTTTTTGAAAATCTAACTTATGAGTAAATGGGTTTTTTTAACATATCAAGGGACATATATATAATAATATGTTATGTAAAAACTTAGGTCTATAGCAAAGAATGAGGGGAGTAAATATTAAAGAAATAATATTGCTTCACAACTATATATTATTACCCATAACCAAAAAGGAATTGCATGGTCACATTCAATTTGCTAGGTATACAGATAATTACCACATTCCTAAAAAGACACTTGGCATGTCACTTCAAAGAATAGACATTAAGAGTCCAACATGGTGGTTAAAATATATATGACCTTTCACAAACCCAACTTTACTTCAGTTCACTGCCTGCTCTCCTCCCCATACACCATATTGGGTATTAGATATGATTTAATTCAATCAACATACCATGTACTGGGGTGGAGAGAATTCAGAGTGAGTTGGCAGAAGTACATCATCTGTCTGAAAGACTGCCCTGGGTCTGTTTGGTGTCTGTAAAACCAAACAATTAAGTTCATTGATTAGAAAATCATAAAACATTGTATTAGGATTTATTTCATTTGAAAAAAAATAAAATAAAGTGGATTTGATTTTGCGTTAATTTGTAACTTTTCAAAAAGGAAATTTCTAATAAGTCTTTTAAGCACTGACATAGGAATATATATACCAGATAACTTATTTTGCAGTTTTGTAGTACTGTATTGATTTTTTTTCTGATAAGTTTAATTTGTGAGTAATCAAATTACCATGAATATTTGTCCATTGTCTGTCTGTAGTGGCAGCAAAGGTACAGATAGCTCTTGATGTGGGCCCGGGGTAATGGCAATATTCTGTAAACAAGAGGCCCAAAAGGGCCTTAACGGTGATCTGACTACCTTGACAATAGTAAAATTAATTATATATGGTGTCACTTTGTCATGATCATCTCAGGATCATTTTCAATTTTTTTCAACAAATTTTATTTAAGCATTGATATCATTATTTTTTTAATTTCATCGGGGTATGACAAAAAAAATTGTTTGCAAACTGTGTGAATCCGCGTAGCGGATTCTCACAAAAGTTTGCAAACAATTTTTTTTTTTCATACCCCGATGAAATTAAAAATAATGATATCAATGCTTATAATTAATTTTAAATGACATTATGTTTAAGAAGAAAAACACACATAACCATTTTAACTGATTTTAATAACGAAACTATTTCTTTGCATCTCTGCGCGCATTAATCGATTGCACCGCAGTCAGGTAAACTGGACATGGAGCGCTAGGCAGCTCGAAAGGAAGCGGTGCACATTAGGCTACTGCATGACAAGCCTTTTTACATTTTATTCGGTTGCTGACCAAAGTTTAAACACAACAGTTTGTGAAAACTGGAGTTTGTCAGAAGTCCTGACGACATAAAGTTGTTAGAAGAAGCAACTCTTGTGTTTTGCTGTGGGACCATCTGTACATGTGTTCCCGGATTCAGGCTAGCGGGCGCGGCCATTACGAGCTCGTCATCACGACATGATGTGTTGGACTTGGATCGATCGCTGTTTGGTTGTACAACAGCAGAAAGAGCGGTACTTAGCTTGTGCTTTTGACCCGTAGTACATCCACGACTATAACTTCTAACGGAACTTTCGTTCTTATGGCCGGACATGAACATAATATGTCTAAGTTCGACCATGTCAGGATCATTTCATGCAAGTTTCAGCCAAATCCTGGTAGAACTTGAGAAGAAGTTCAAATGTTTTTCAAGATGGCGGCTGTGGCGGCCATCTCGTGGAATTTCAGATCGACCCGAAAAAAATAACAAACTTTGTCGGGACCATGTAAGGATCATTTCATGCAAGTTTCAGCCTCTTGTAATCCCACTCTATTACAGAAAGAAGTTCAAATGTGTTTCAAGATGGCGGCTGTGGCGGCCATCTTGGATTTTTTTCGATCGACCCGAAAAAATCAAAACACATTTAATCGGGACCCATGTCAGGATCATTTCAAAAGTTTCAGCCAAACCACTCTAGAACTTGAGAAGATGTTCTAATGTGTTTTCAAGCTACTTTGGCAGCCATCTTGGATTTCGGGATCCCTCGCTGTCAACACTTTGTCGCTTCGGGACCATGTCAGGCATTTCATGATAACGTTTCAGCCATAATGCACCCTATTAGAACTTGAATGAAGTTCAGTAATGTGTTTTCAAGATGGCGGCTGTGGCGAAACATCTTGGATTCGGATCGACCCGAAAAATAACAACACTTTGGGGGACCATGTAAGGATCATTTCATGCATGGCTGCTCAAAGTTTCAGCTGGAAAATCGCACTGGTAGAACTTGAGAAGAAGTTCAAAATGTGTTTTCAAGATGGCGGCTGTGCGGCCATCTTGGATTAATCGGATCGACCCGAAAAATAACAATACTTTGTATCGGGACCATGAAGGAATCATTTCATAGCGATGTGTTTCAGCCAAATCGCCACTGGTAGAACTTGAGAAGAAGTTCAAAATGTGTTTTCAAGATGGCGGCTGTGGCGGCCATCTTGGATTTCAGATTTTCCGAAAAATAACAACACTTTGTAGACCATGTCAGGATCATTTCATGCAAGTTTCAGAAAGCAGGTAGAACTTCAGAGAAGAAGTTCAAAAAAAGTCTTTTCAAGATGGCGGCTGTGGCGGCCATCTTGGATTTCGGGACCCGAAAAATAACAACAGTGTTCGGGACCATGTCAGTGTTGTTTCATTAAGTTTCAGCCAAATCCCATAAACTTTGAGAAGAAGTTGGTCAAAATGTTTTTCAAGATTGTCGGCTGTGGCGGCCATCTTGGATTTTCGGATCGACCCGAAAAATAACAACACTTTGTCGGGACCATGTCAGGATCATTTTAAATGCAAGTTTCAGAGCAAATTTGCAGTAGAACTTGAGAAGAATTTCATAATGTGTTTTCAAGACAATGGCGGCTGTGGCGGCCATTTGGATTTCGGATCGACCCGAAAAATAACAACACTTTGTCGGGACATTCAGGATCATTTCATGCAAGTTTCAGCCAAAGTCGCACGTGTAGAACTTGAGAAGAAGTTCAATGTGTTTTTCAAGATGGCGGCTGTGGCGGCCATCTGGATTTCGGATCGACCCGAAAAATAACAAACACTTTGTCGGGACCATGTCAGGATCATTTCATGCAAGTTTCAGCCAAATCGCACCGGTAGAACTTGAGAAGAAGTTCAAAATGTGTGTTCAAGATGGCGGCTTTGGCGGCCATCTTGATTTTCTGAGATCGACCTAAAAAAATAACAACACTTTGCGGGACCATGTCAAGATCATTTCATGCAAGTTTCAGCCAAATCGCACTGGTAGAACTTGAGAAGAAGTTCAAAATGTGTTTTCAAGATGGCGGCTGTGGCGGCCAACATGGGATTTGGATCGATTTGAAAAATAACAACACTTTGCCGAGGACCATGTCAGGATCATTTCATGTCCAAGTTTCAGCCAAATCGCACTGGTAGAACATTTAGAAGAAGTTCAAAATGTGATTTTCAAGATGGCGGCTGTGGCGGCCATCTTGGATTTTGGATCGACCCGAAAAATAACAACACTTTGTCGGGACCATGTCAGGATCATTTCATTGGAAGTTTCAGCCAATCACCTCCATATTGGTAGAACTTGAGCAGAAGTTTCAATAATGCTGTTTTCTATGATGGGCGGCCCGGAGCGTGTTGGCGGGCCATCTTGGATTTTGGATCAACCCGAAAAATATACAACACTCGCTTTGTCTGGGAACCATTGTCAGGGGGATCACGTTCACTCATAGTTCTTCAGAAAGCCTAAATCCCGCACCGTTAGAATAGAGAACTCGAGAAAGAAGCTAAGAAAGAAGAGCGCTGCCCTCATAGGAAGTTCAAAATGCTGCGTTTTCTAAAACACGATGGTCAGCGGCTGTGCATTCAATTTCTGGCCTATCTTGCATATTCGGTCTAGAACCCGATGCAAAAAGTTCAAAATTGCTCACACTACTTTTGCTGTGTTGGACATCTGGTGTAAGGAATCACATTTCTCATGGCAACACTTTTGTCGGGACCATGTCAGGATCATCGCACCGCAAGTTTCAGACAGAATCGCACTGGAAGAAGTTCAAATGTGAAGTTCAAGAATCTCCTGTTGCCGGTAGGAGGCTCGTGTTGGCGGAAACTCTTGAATTATCGGATCGCTCTAGACCCGTAAAAGATAACAACACTTTGTCGTGGACCATGTCAGGATCATTTCATGCAAGTTTCAGCCAAATCACACAGGGTAGAACTTGAGAAGAAGTTTCAAAAATGTCAGATGTTTTCAAGATGGCGCATATTGTTTTTTCCCCTTGTACCGCGGGCTTTCGGTCCCATCTTGGATTTCGGATCGACTCCCGAAAAATAACAAACACTTTGTCGTGGACCATGGGGTGGTCAGGATCATTTCATGCATAGTTTCAGCCAAATCGCACCCGTATGTAGAACTTGAGAAGAAGTTCTAAATGTGTTTTCCAAAGATGGCGGCTTATGGCGGCCATCTTGGATTTCAGGATCTGAGCCCGGCGAAAAATAACAACACTTTGTGCCTCGGACCATGCTTCAGGGATCATTTCATGCAAGTTTCAGGCCAAATCGCACTGGTATTAGAGACTTGAGAAGAAGTTAACGCAAAATGTGTTTTCCAAGATGGCGCGGCTGGTGAGCGGCCATCTTGGATTTCTGGAACGAGACCCGAAAAATAACAACAACACTCTTTGTCGGACCATTGTCAGGATCATTTCATGCTAAGTTTCAGCCAAATCGCACCGTAGAACTTGAGAAGAAGTTCAATAATGTGTTTTTTCAAGATGGCGATCAGTGGCGGCCATCTTTGGTATTTCAGATCGACCCGAAAAAAATAACAACGACTTTGTACGGAGAAAAAGAAAACCTTGTATCAGGGTCATTTCATCAAGTTTCAGTCAATCGGTTATTTTATCTTGAGAAGTGGATGGAAATGCGTTATCAAAGATCCGGTGTGGAGTGCCAACTTGGAGTAGAAGTTCAAGATGTAATTTTCACCAGTATGGCGGGCTGTGGCAGATCCATCCTTGAGATTTTCAGCCCAAATGGATCAAAGCGCTCGAGAAGAAAGTTAACAAATGTACTGTCCATAAGATGGGCGTGGAGCGCGTCTGGACCATGTCATTGGGACCCCGAAAATTAAAACACAACTTTGTCGGACCATGTCAGGATCATTTCATGCCAATTCAGCCAAATCGCAATGGTAGAACTTTGAGAATGAAGTTCAAAATGCCGCTTTCATCAAGATGGCGGAGCATTGGCGGCCATCCTTTGTTTTCCGGTATTGACGCTAGAAAAATAAGACACAATTTGTACGACCATATCAGGATCATATTCAGGCAATTTTCAGCCAAATCGGCTCCGGTAGAACTTGAGAAGAAGGTTTCAAAATGTGATTGTCCAAGTTGCGGCTGTGGGGGCCATCTTGGATTTGCAGATCGATCCGCTAAAGTAAATTAGACAACACGTATAGCTGTCGTACATGTCAGGATCTTTTCACATGCATGTTTCAGGCCAAATCGCACCAAAATGAACTTGATAAGAAAGATCAAAAATGTTTTATACGGCCACGAAGGCGTGCATGTGGTCGGCCAACATTTAAAACTGATTGACACCTAAAAGAAGAGAACACTTTGTCGCGTACTACTATTGATCAAAATTATGTAAGATTTCAGGCTAATTTGATTATATATTGGGCCACCGGCTAGGAAAAGCTTGAGAAGAAGTTTAAAAGATGTGTTTTCAAGATGGCGGGCTGTGGCGGCCATCATGTGCGAGTACGATACGAGCGGCCTAAGAAAATAGACGAACACATCGATTTGTCAGGACGCATGGGGTGGGGGGCGGGGAGGATCATTTCATTTGGCAAGTTTCAGCCAAATCGCACCGGTAGAACTTGAGAAGAAGTTCAATAATGTGGTTTTCAAAGATGGCGGCTTTGGCGGCCATCTTGGATTTCGGATCGAGATCGGGGCAGGATCATTTCATGCAAGTTTCAGCCAAATCCACTGGTAAACTTGAGAAGAAGTTCAAAATGGTGTTTTCAATGACGGCTTTGGCGCCATCTTGGATTTACGGATCAACCCGAAAAATAACAACACTTTGTCAGGACCATGTCAGGATCATTTCATGCAAGTTTCAGCCAAATCGCACCGGTAGAACTTGAGAAGAAGTTCAAAATGTGTTTTCAAGATGGCGGCTGTGGCGGCCATCTTGGATTTCGGATCGACCCGAAAAATAACAACACTTTGTCGGGACCATGTCAGGATCATTTCATGCCAGTTTCAGCCAAATCGCACTGGTAGAACTTGAGAAGAAGTTCAAAATGTGTTTTCAAGATGGCTGCTGTGGCGGCCATCTTGGATTTCGGATCGACCCGAAAAAATAACAACACTTTGTCGGGACCATGTCAGGATCATTTCATGCAAGTTTCAGCCAAATCCGCACTGGTAGAACTTGAGAAGAAGTTTCAGAATGTGTTTTCAAGATGGCGGCTGTGGCAGCCATCTTGGATTTCGGATCGACCCGAAAAAAATAACAACACTTTGTACGGGACCATGTCAGGATCATTTCATGCAAGTTTTTCAGCCAAATCGCCACTTGGTAGAACTTGAGAAGAAGTTCAAAATGTGTTTTTTCAAGATGGCGGCTGTGGCGGCCATCTTGGATTTCGGATCGACCCGAAAAATAACAACACTTTGTCGGGACCATGTCAGGATCATTTCATGTAAGTTTCAGCCAAATCACACTGGTAGAACTTCAGAAGAAGTTCAAAATGTGTTTTCAATATGGCGGCTGTGGCGGCCATCTTAGATTTCGGATCGACCGAAAAAAATAACAACACTTTGTCGGGACCATGTCAGGATCATTTCATGTAAGTTTCAGCCAAAAATCACACCGGTAGAACTTCAGAAGAAGTTCAAAATGTGTTTTAAAGCACGGCGCACGGCGCACGGCGGACGGCGCACAACGACGGACGAAACATGGCGACTATAGGTCATCCTGATAGATAATCAAATTCAGTTTCTGTATTTCCTTATATATCTTAAAATATAATAATAATAAATAAATTTAGCATTCCTTGTAATATAACAGAATAAACTCAAACAACATGGAGACATAAGCTGTTAGCATTAATGTTTTCATTATAAAATCTTCATGATGCTTATACAATATCCAGATATATATACACTGTACATACACTGTATACATTATAACATATGAAAAGAAAATTCACATGTGTGGTCTGTATATTATTATATTATTGGACCCTTTATTTATTTATATATTAATGTACATATAACTTGCAAACGACTAATCAATTTTATTGCTTGTTTTGAAGTCAATTCTCCCATTATCTAAGTGTAGGTTTCAAATTACAATTCTAATAAAATTAAAGATATAACACATTTTAGCTGGCTATCATATCAATTATCATATAGCTGCATTTATCATAGATATTTTGAAGTCTAACCTGGTCCTTGAAGGCCTCTAACGACTGTAGAAAGGATGTATTTCTACGGATCTCTTCATTTTTCTTCTTTTCTGCATCAAGCTTTCTTTTCTCCTTGTCAGCTTTCTCCTTTTCCTTGGATGTCTTCTCTGCAATCTTTCTTTTCTCTTTCTCAACTGTCTCCTTTTCCTTGGATGTGGTGTTAGCTACTGTAAGAGAAAAGAACATACTTGCAATTACTTTTCATTTAATTCATGTATCATATACAACATAAAAGAAAGTTATAAAAGGCAGTGATAATTTTTTGTACATAATCGTTGACGCCCCAATAAAGGCTCCTTCCCCTAGATACATGCATTTAGAGCAGTGTTTTCCCAGTTCCATGTGAATATTTCAAAGATATGTACACATTTCAAGAAAGAAAAATGAACTCGAAGTGGAGGTAGTCAACTGAAAAGACTGAACATAAATTAAAGAATGATCAACACTTGGTTACACATCTCAGATGGGTGCTAATCAAATATTGATTTGTTGATTTTTCATGCTGATAACACTTGCCATAACTCATAACCTTGTTAGACCAGTGATCTAACAAGATTATGAGTTATTACATGTTAAAAATGTAAACATTCTGTCTTTCATTATCTTCCTGCTAATGATAATTGAAAGTCAAAATATAGATTTGCAAATTCAGCTGGGGATATGCAACTGCAAGTACAACAAAAAAATTAATTCCTAGCTTCAAATATTAATAGGTAAATGAAACACATATGTATGCATATACAGCTATAGCTATGATTCCCTTAAAAATGCTCAACTACTGACAGAGCATAAACGAGCAATAATTAGTGTTTAAATCATGTATATATATGTCTAATGAACACACAAAAAAATAATATAAAATAATTTATTTTGGATTTGGTGCATGCGTAATCAGTACTTCATTCCACATAGGACATATAGCGCCACTGAATCTTTTTGGGATGCAATTAATTAATTTTAATATTTTTAATCTTGAAGTAAAATTAGAAGCTCAAACTTTTCAATGGTGGTAATTGGGAAAATACTAAATTGTCTGGTCCTGTTTTTGATAGAGAAAAATTATCATTTATCAGCGGTGCAGCATCTTTAAGTTAACTTAAAGTATATATATTATCTAGTCGTTGAACCAAGCACACTCTTGTATAAATTACTATTAGAAAGTCATAACGTTTAATCATAAAATTTCATTATAATTACCTTTATTTACTGGTTTTGCTGTCCTTCGTCTCTTTGTAGGCGGGTCAGGATGTGTTTCAGGTTCTGTGGATGAAGATTCTGTAGCTTCTGCTTCCTCCAGTTTTTGTTTTTTTTCAATCTTTGTAGATACTTGTTACCCTCTAAAAATAAGAGATATTACACATTGAAATAAGTTTAGAAGTAATTGGGGTGTTAATAACAAATTTACATCAATGATATAATATATATATTAATATAATTAAATATCGTAAAAAAATGTGTGAGTACTGAGTAGTGTATATATGTACTCCTCAAGCTACTTAAGACTTTGAACATCGAGATTAAGATGAAGGTGAAAGTGCTTTGGAAGGAGAATATTGATTTCATAATGACAGATAATTAACTTAACAAGAGATCCCAAACTTTAACTATCAAAATCCAAGATGACTGCCTGGCGGCCATCTTGTTGATCGATTGGTCCCAAAACACATTATGCACAGCTAAGGCCCTAGGGGAACCTACATATGAAATTTGAGACAGATCCCTTCAGTACTTTCTGAGAAATAGCGATAACAAACTTTAACTATCAAAATCCAAGATGGCTGCAGCTGCCTGGCGGCAATCTTGTTGACTGATAAGTCCAAAAATGCAATATCACAACTAGGGCCCTTGGGGGAACCAACATATGAAATTTGAGACAGATCCTTTCAGCACTTTCTGAGAAATAGCGATAACAAACTTTAACTATCAAAATCCAAGATGACTGCCTGGCGGCCATCTTGTTGATCGATTGGTCCCAAAACACATTATGCACAACGAGGGCCCCTAGGGGAACCCTACATATGAAATATGAGACAGATCCCTTCAGTACTTTCTGAAAATAGCGATAACAAACTTAAACTATCAAAATCCAATGATGACTGCAGCTGCATTTGGCGGCCATCTTGTTGACCAAATAGTCCAAAATGCAAATGCACAACTAGGGCCCTAGGGGAACCTACATATGAAATTTTTAGAAAGATCCATTCGTTAATTTCTAAGAAATAGCAATAACAAGAATTGTTAACGGACGGACGGATGGAAGGGCAGACCATGGACAAAAAGTGATTTGAATAGCCCACCATCTGATGATGGTAAGATAAAAATGACATGCATGTCCGAGTACTATTTTCAT